>NW_024075321.1:0-2498 GCF_014754425.2 Oryx dammah
TAGGCCAACTTTTTCACTCTCCTCTTGCACTTTCATCAAGAGGCTTTCTAGTTCCTCTTCATTTTCTGCCATAAGGGTGGTGTCATCTGCATATCTGAGGTTATTGATATTTCCCCTGGCAATCTTGATTCCAGCTTGTGTTTCTTCCAGTCCAGAGTTTCTCATGATGTACTCTGCATAGAAGTTAAATAAGCAGGGTGACAATATACAGCCTTGACGTATTCCTTTTCCTATTTGAAACCAAGAATGCAAAGAAATAGAGGAAACATGTTGTTCCATGTCCAGTACTAACTGTTGCTTCCTGACCTGCATACAGATTTCTCAAGAGGCAGGTCAGGTGGTCTGGTATTCCCATCTCTTTCAGAATTTTCCACAGTTTATTGTGATCCACACAGTCAAAGGCTTTGTCATAGTCAATAAAGCAGAAATAGATGTTTTTCTGGAACTCTCTTGCTTTTTCCATGATCCAGCAGATGTTGGCAATTTGATCTCTGGTTCCTCTGCCTTTTCTAACACCAGCTTGAACATCAGCGAGTTCACGGTTCACGTATTGCTGAAGCCTGGCTTGGAGAATTTTGAGCATTATTTTATTAGCATGTGAGATGAGTGCAATTGTGCGGTAGTTTGAGCATTCTTTGGCATTACCTTTTTTTGGGATTGGAATGAAAACTGACCTTTTCCAGTCCTGTGGCCACTGCTGAGTTTTCCAAACTTGCTGGCATCTTGAGTGCAGCACTTTCACAGCATCATCTTTCAGGATTTGAAATAGCTCAACTGGAATTCCATCACCTCCACTAGCTTTGTTCATAGTGATGCTTTCTAAGGCCCACTTGACTTCACATTCCAGGATGTCTGGCTCTAGATGAGTGATCACATCATCGTGATTATCTGGGTCATGAAGATCTTTTTTGTACAGAGTGGTGCTGCGCAGGCACAGGAGGGCCCTAGAGGAGCTATCCCATGTTGAAGGTCAGGAACGGTGGTGGTAAGGAGATCCCCCTCGTCCAAGGTAATGAGCAGCAGCTGTGCTTTGCTGGGGCAGCAGTGAAGAGATACCCCATGCCCAAGGTAAGAGGAAACCCAAGTAAGATGGTAAGTGTTGCAAGAGGGCATCAGAGGGCAGACACACTGAAACCATACTCACAGAAAACTAGTCAATCTAATCACACTAGGACCACAGCCTTGTCTAACTCAATGAAATCAAGCCATGCCTGTGGGGCAACCCAAGATGGGCGGGTCATGGTGGAAAGGCCTGACAGAATGTGGTCCACTGGAGAAGGGAATGGCAAGCCACTTCAGTATTCTTGCTTTGAGAACCCCATGAACAGTATGAAAAGGCAAAATGATAGGATACCAAAAGAGGAACTCCCCAGGTCATTAGGTGCCCAATATGCTACTGGAGATCAGTGGAGAAATAACTCCAGGAAGAATGAAGGGATGGAGCCAAAGCAAAAACAATACCCAGTTGTGGATGTGACTGGAGATAGAAGCAAGGTCCGATGCTGTAAAGAGCAATATTGCATAGGAACCTGGAATGTCAGGTCCATGAATCAAGGTAAATTGGAAGTGGTCAAACAAGAGATGGCAAGTGTGAACATCGACATTCTAGGAATCAGCGAACTCAAATGGACTGGAATGGGTGAATTTAACTCAGGTGACCATTATATCTACTACTGCGAACAGGAATCCCTCAGAAGAAATGGAGTAGCCATCATGGTCAACAAAAGCGTCTGAACTGCAGTACTTGGATGCAATCTCAAAAACGACAGGATGATCTCTGTTTGTCTCTGGGGCAAACCATTCAATATCACAGTTATCCAAGTCTATGCCCCAACCAGTAATGCTGAAGAAGCTGAAGTTGAACAGTTCTATGAAGACCTACAAGACCTTTTATAACTAACACCCAAAAAAGATGTCCTTTTCATTATAGGGGTCTGGAACGCAAAATAGGAAGTCAAGAAACACCTGGAGTAATAGGCAAATTTGGCCTTGGAATGTGGAATGAAGCAGGGCAAAGACTAATAGAGTTTTGCCAAGAAAATGCACTGGCCATAGCAAACACCCTCTTCCAACAACACAAGAGAAGACTCTACACATGGACATCAACAGATGGTCAGCACCGAAATCAGATTGATTATATTCTTTGCAGCCAAAGATGGAGAACCTCTATACAGCCAACAAAAACAAGACCGGGAGCTGACTGGCTCAGATCATGAACTCCTTATTACCAAATTCAGACTTAAATTGAAGAAAGTAGGGAAAACCGCCAGACCATTCAGGTATGACCTAAATCAAATCCCTTATGATTATACAGTGGAAGTGAGAAATAGATTTAAGGGTCTAGATCTGATAGATAGAGTGCCTGATGAACTATGGACGGAGGTTCGTGACATTATACAGGAGACAGGGATCAAGAACATCCCCATGGAAAAGAAATGCAAAGAAGCAAAATGGCTGTCTGGGGAGGCCTTACAAATAGCTGTGAAAAGAAGAGAGGC
>NW_024075322.1:0-2498 GCF_014754425.2 Oryx dammah
GCCTCTCTTCTTTTCACAGCTATTTGTAAGGCCTCCCCAGACAGCCATTTTGCTTCTTTGCATTTCTTTTCCATGGGGATGTTCTTGATCCCTGTCTCCTGTATAATGTCACGAACCTCCGTCCATAGTTCATCAGGCACTCTATCTATCAGATCTAGACCCTTAAATCTATTTCTCACTTCCACTGTATAATCATAAGGGATTTGATTTAGGTCATACCTGAATGGTCTGGCGGTTTTCCCTACTTTCTTCAATTTAAGTCTGAATTTGGTAATAAGGAGTTCATGATCTGAGCCAGTCAGCTCCCGGTCTTGTTTTTGTTGGCTGTATAGAGGTTCTCCATCTTTGGCTGCAAAGAATATAATCAATCTGATTTCGGTGCTGACCATCTGTTGATGTCCATGTGTAGAGTCTTCTCTTGTGTTGTTGGAAGAGGGTGTTTGCTATGGCCAGTGCATTTTCTTGGCAAAACTCTATTAGTCTTTGCCCTGCTTCATTCCACATTCCAAGGCCAAATTTGCCTATTACTCCAGGTGTTTCTTGACTTCCTATTTTGCGTTCCAGACCCCTATAATGAAAAGGACATCTTTTTTGGGTGTTAGTTATAAAAGGTCTTGTAGGTCTTCATAGAACTGTTCAACTTCAGCTTCTTCAGCATTACTGGTTGGGGCATAGACTTGGATAACTGTGATATTGAATGGTTTGCCCCAGAGACAAACAGAGATCATCCTGTCGTTTTTGAGATTGCATCCAAGTACTGCAGTTCAGACGCTTTTGTTGACCATGATGGCTACTCCATTTCTTCTGAGGGATTCCTGTTCGCAGTAGTAGATATAATGGTCACCTGAGTTAAATTCACCCATTCCAGTCCATTTGAGTTCGCTGATTCCTAGAATGTCGATGTTCACACTTGCCATCTCTTGTTTGACCACTTCCAATTTACCTTGATTCATGGACCTGACATTCCAGGTTCCTATGCAATATTGCTCTTTACAGCATCGGACCTTGCTTCTATCTCCAGTCACATCCACAACTGGGTATTGTTTTTGCTTTGGCTCCATCCCTTCATTCTTCCTGGAGTTATTTCTCCACTGATCTCCAGTAGCATATTGGGCACCTAATGACCTGGGGAGTTCCTCTTTTGGTATCCTATCATTTTGCCTTTTCATACTGTTCATGGGGTTCTCAAAGCAAGAATACTGAAGTGGCTTGCCATTCCCTTCTCCAGTGGACCACATTCTGTCAGGCCTTTCCACCATGACCCGCCCATCTTGGGTTGCCCCACAGGCATGGCTTGATTTCATTGAGTTAGACAAGGCTGTGGTCCTAGTGTGATTAGATTGACTAGTTTTCTGTGAGTATGGTTTCAGTGTGTCTGCCCTCTGATGCCCTCTTGCAACACTTACCATCTTACTTGGGTTTCCTCTTACCTTGGGCATGGGGTATCTCTTCACTGCTGCCCCAGCAAAGCACAGCTGCTGCTCATTACCTTGGACGAGGGGGATCTCCTTACCACCACCGTTCCTGACCTTCAACATGGGATAGCTCCTCTAGGGCCCTCCTGTGCCTGCGCAGCACCACTCTGTACAAAAAAGATCTTCATGACCCAGATAATCACGATGATGTGATCACTCATCTAGAGCCAGACATCCTGGAATGTGAAGTCAAGTGGGCCTTAGAAAGCATCACTATGAACAAAGCTAGTGGAGGTGATGGAATTCCAGTTGAGCTATTTCAAATCCTGAAAGATGATGCTGTGAAAGTGCTGCACTCAAGATGCCAGCAAGTTTGGAAAACTCAGCAGTGGCCACAGGACTGGAAAAGGTCAGTTTTCATTCCAATCCCAAAAAAAGGTAATGCCAAAGAATGCTCAAACTACCGCACAATTGCACTCATCTCACATGCTAATAAAATAATGCTCAAAATTCTCCAAGCCAGGCTTCAGCAATACGTGAACCGTGAACTCGCTGATGTTCAAGCTGGTGTTAGAAAAGGCAGAGGAACCAGAGATCAAATTGCCAACATCTGCTGGATCATGGAAAAAGCAAGAGAGTTCCAGAAAAACATCTATTTCTGCTTTATTGACTATGACAAAGCCTTTGACTGTGTGGATCACAATAAACTGTGGAAAATTCTGAAAGAGATGGGAATACCAGACCACCTGACCTGCCTCTTGAGAAATCTGTATGCAGGTCAGGAAGCAACAGTTAGTACTGGACATGGAACAACATGTTTCCTCTATTTCTTTGCATTCTTGGTTTCAAATAGGAAAAGGAATACGTCAAGGCTGTATATTGTCACCCTGCTTATTTAACTTCTATGCAGAGTACATCATGAGAAACTCTGGACTGGAAGAAACACAAGCTGGAATCAAGATTGCCAGGGGAAATATCAATAACCTCAGATATGCAGATGACACCACCCTTATGGCAGAAAATGAAGAGGAACTAGAAAGCCTCTTGATGAAAGTGCAAGAGGAGAGTGAAAAAGTTGGCCTA
>NW_024075323.1:0-1425 GCF_014754425.2 Oryx dammah
AAGTTGCGAGGGGCCTGTCGGGATTCCTCTGAAGTCAGTGTCGGGGCCTAAGACCTCCTGTGGAGTCTATGACGGACCTGAGGATTCCTCTCCAGTTCTGACATGGATCTTGGGGTCCTTCTGGGGGCTCCACAGGGGAGTCAGTCCTCGTCTCGAGTGGGGACATGCACGTCCGCTTTCCTCACGAGCTGGAGCAGCGTGGCAGGCTTCCCGGCGCCTTCATACAGGGATCTGTGGCATTCTTTGGAGGCTTTCCCACGAGGCTTTCCGACAGGGCTGTCACCCTTGCCACTGTGGTGTGAGTCGATCATCGGCGTGCATGTCGAGGAAGTGCAGGGAAATCAGGTTCTTCTGGAGTGGACTGAGACATTTTGTGCACATTGCGAATGGTGGCACGACTCCTGGAGTTCCTCTCGACTTTCCTGTGGATAGCGCCACCTCCGAGATGCGACAGCAAATCCGGGAATCCTTTCCCGACGAAGCAGGGAAAGGAACCCTCATCTCGAGCTTTGAAGAGGAAACGGGGCTCCTCTTGATGTGGGCGGGACACTTGGTGTTCCTCTGGAGTGGAGGCGGGTATGTCGGGGAGGTTCTTGTGTTGCAGCAGGGGTGTGAAGGACCCTTTCGAAGTTCACGAGGCAAGGGGTGATTTGCCTCCAGACGCCTCAGCGGAAAAGGGCCTCATCTCGCCTAGAGGGGAGAACCTCCTGGATTTTCTCGAGTTGAGGCGAGACCTTCTCGAGTTACGACGGGGACCTCTGGGACCCTCCCTTGTGGCCTCAGGACAGGCCAGTCTCCATGCGAGTTGCGAGGGGCCTGTCGGGATTCCTCTGCAGTCGGTGCCGGCGCCTAAGACCTCGTGTGGAGTCTATGAGGGAACCTGAGGATTCCTCTCCAGTGCTGACATGGATCTTGGAGTCCTTCTGGGGGCTCCACAGGGGAGTAGGTCCTCGTCTCGAGTGGGGACATGCACGTCCGCTTTCCTCACGAGCTGGAGCAGCCGTGGCAGGCTTCCCGGCGCCTTGATATAGGGATCTGTGGCATTCTTTGGAGGCTTTCCCACCAGGCTTTCCGACAGGGCTGTCACACTTGCCACTGTGGTGTGAGTCGATCCTTGGCGTGCATGTCGAGGAAGTGCAGGGAAATCAGGTTCTTCTGGATTGGACTGAGACATTTTGTGCACATTGGAAATGGTGTCACGACCCCTGGAGTTCCTCTCGACTTTCCTGTGGAGAGCACCGCCTCCGAAATGAGGCAGCAAAGCCGGGAATCCTTTCCCGACGAAGTAGGGAAAGGAACCCTCATCTCGAGCATTGAGGAGGAAATGGGGCTCCTCTTGATGTGGCCGGGACCCTCGGTATTCTTCTCGAGTGGAGGGGGGTATGTCGGGGAACTTCTTGAGTTGCAGCAGGGTGGGAAGGACCC
>NW_024075323.1:1525-2496 GCF_014754425.2 Oryx dammah
ATGAGATATTTTTTGCACATTGGAAATGGTGTCACGACCCCAGGAGTCCTCTCGACTTTCCTGTGGAGAGCGACGCCTCCGAAATGAGGCAGCAAAGCCGGGAATCCTTTCCCGACGAAGTAGGGAAAGGAACCCTCATCTCCAGCATTGAGGAGGAAATGGGGCTCCTCTTGATGTGGGCGGGACCCTCGGTATTCTTCTCGAGTGGAGGCGGGTATGTCGGGGAACTTCTTGAGTTGCAGCAGGGTGGGAAGGACCCTATCGAAGTTCAAGAGAGAAGGGGTGATTTGCCTCGAGACGCCTCAGGGAAAAGGGCCTCATATCGCCTGGAGGGGAGAACCTCCTGGATTTTCTCGAGTTGCGGCGGGACCTTCTCGAGTTACGACGGGGACCTCTGGGACCCTCCCTTGTGGCCTCAGGACAGGCCAGTCTCCATGCGAGTTGCGAGGGGCCTGTCGGGATTCCTCTGCAGTCGGTGCCGGGGCCTAAGACCTGGTGTGGAGTCTATGACGGAACCTGAGGATTCCTCTCAAGTGCTGACATGGATCTTCGGTTCTTTCTGGGGGCTCCACAGGGGATTTAGTCCTCGTCTCGAGTGGGTACATGCACGTCCGCTTTCCTCACAAGCTGGAGCAGCTGTGGCAGGCTTCCCGGCGCCTTGATACAGGGATCTGTGGCATTCTTTGGAGGCTTTCCCACGAGGCTTTCCGACAGGGCTGTCCCACTTGCCACTGTGGTGTGCGTCGATCCTTGGCGTGCATGCCGAGGAAGTGCAGAGAAATCAGGTTCTTCTGGAGTGGACTGAGACATTTTGTGCACATTGGGAATGGTGGCACGACCCCTGGAGTTCCTCTCGACTTTTCTGTGGAGAGCGCCGCCTCCGAGATGCGACAGCAAAGCCGGGAATCCTTTCCCGACGAAGCAGGGAAAGGAAACTTCATCTCGAGCTTTGAGGAGGAAACGGGGCTCCT
>NW_024075324.1:0-167 GCF_014754425.2 Oryx dammah
TCAGTCCTTTCAATGAATATTTCAGACTGATTTCCTTTAGGATGGACTGATTGGATCTCCTTGCAGTCCAAGGGATTCTCAAGAGTCTTCACAAATACCGTAGTTCATAAAAATCAATTCTTCGGTACTCAGCTTTCTTATAGTCCAACTTTCACATCCATACTGGA
>NW_024075324.1:267-2495 GCF_014754425.2 Oryx dammah
TTTTTAAAATCTATTTATTTTAATTGGAGGCTAATTACTTTACAATATTGTATTGGTTTTGCCATACATTAACATGAATCTGTCATGGGTGTACATGTGTTCCCCATGTTGAACCTGCCTTCCACCTCCCTCCCCATATCATCCCTTTGGGTCATCCCAGTGCACCAGCCCCGAGCATCCTGTATCATGCATCAAACCTGGACTGGCGATTCGTTTCATATATGATAATATAAATGTTTCAATGCCATTCTCCCAAATCATCCCACCCTCGCCCTCTCCCACAGAGTCCAAAAGGCTATATATTTGTGTCTTTTTTGCTGTCTCACATACAGGGTTATCATTACAATCCTTCTAAATTCCATATATATGCATTAGTATACTATATTGGGGTTTTTCTTTCTAGCTTACTTCACTCTGTATAATAGGCTCCAGTTTCATCCACCTCATTAGAACTGATTCAAATGTATTCTTTTTAATGGCTGAGTAATACTCCATTGTGTATATGTACCACAGCTTTCTTATCCATTCATCTGCTGATGGACATTTGGTTGCTCCCATGTCCTGGCTATTATAAACAGTGCTGCAGTGATCATTGGGGTACACATGTTTCTTTCAACTCTGGTTTCCTTGGTATGTATGCCCAGCAGTGGGATTGCTAGGTCATATAGCAGTTCTATTTCCAGTTTTTTAAGGAATCTCCACACTGTTCTCCATAGTGGCTGTACTAGTTTGCATTCCCACCAACAGTGTAAGAAGGTTCCCTTTTCTCCACACCCTCTCCAGCATTTATTGCTTGTAGGCTTTTGGATAGTAGCCATTCTGACTGGTGTGAAATGGTATCTCATTGAGGTTTTAATTTGCATTTCTCTGATAATGAGTGATGTTGAGCATCTTTTCATGTGTTTGTTAGCCATCTGCATGTCTTCTTTGGAGAAGTGTCTGTTTAGTTCTTTTGCTCATTTTTTGATTGGGTCGTTTATTTTTCTGGAATTGAGCTGTAAGTGTTGCTTGTATATTTTTGAGATTAATTCTTTGTCAGTTGCTTTATTTGCTATTATTTTCTCCCATTCTGAAGGCTGTCTTTTCACCTTGTATATAGTTTTTAATTTTAATTAGGTCCCATTTGTTTATTATTGCTTTTATTTGCAATATTCTGGTAGGTACGTCATGGAGTATCCTGCTGTGATTTATGTCAAAGAGTGTTTTGCCTATGTTCTCCTCTAAGAGTTTTATAGTTTCTGGTCTTACATTTAGATCTTTAATCCATTTTGAGTTTATTTTTGTGTGTGGTGTTAGAAAGTGTTCTAGTTTCATTCTTTTACAAGTGGTTAACCAGTTTCCCCAGCACCACTTGTCAAAGAGATTGTCTTTTTTCCATTGTATATCCTTGCCTCCTTTGTCAAAGATAAGGTGTCCATAGGTGTGTGGGTTTATCTCTAGGCTTTCTATTTTGTTCCATTGATCTATATTTCTCACTTTGTGCCAGTACCACACTGTCTTGAAGACTGACTTTGTAGTAGAGCCTGAAGTCCAGCAGGGTGATTCCTCATTTCCATTCTTCTTTCTCGATTGCTTTGGCTATTCAAGGTTTTTTGTATTTCCATACAAATTGTGAAATTATTTGTTCTAGCTCTATGAAAAATACCGTTGGTAGCTTGATAGGGATTGCATTGAATCTATAGATTGCTTTGGATAGTATACTCATCTTCACTATATTGATTCTTCCGATCGATGAACATGGTATATTTCTCCATCTATTAGTGTCCTCTTTGATTTCTTTCACCAATATACATAGGTCTTTTGTTTCTTTAGGTAGATCTATTACTAAGTATTTTATTCTTTTCATTGCAATGGTGAATGGAATTATTTCCTTAATTTCTTTTTCTGATTTATGTCAATGTATGCCAAAACGAATACAGTATTGTAAAGCAAAATAACATAAAAATAAAATTTTAAAAAATAAAAATAATATTTTCTTTTTCTACTTTCTCATTATTAGTGTATAGGAATGCAAGGGATTTCTGTGTGTTGATTTTATATCCTGAAACTTTACTATATTCATTGATTAGCCCTAGTAATTTTCTGGTGAAGTCTGTAGGGTATTCTATGTAGAGAATCATGTCATCTGCAAACAGTGAGAGTTTTACTTCTTCTTTTCCAATTTGGATTCCTTTTATTTCTTTTTTCTGCTCTGATTGCTGTGGCAAAAACTTCCAAAACTATGTTGA
>NW_024075325.1:0-2495 GCF_014754425.2 Oryx dammah
CTGGGGAGCAAAAGCAACCAGCACCTCCTTCGAGCCGGAATCGAACCAGCGACCTAAGGATGACCACACGTGTCGGATCTACAGTCCTCCGCTCTACCAGCTGAGCTATCGAAGGGTGCGCGCCACCAAGCGGCCGGGGACCTTACTTTTTCCGGAAATGCCGCAACACCTCACTGGGACGCCCGAGGTGAGACCGTCCGGCTTGGTCGGAAGCCCCTCTGAAGAGACCTGTGCGCTCACCGCCAGGGTGCCGGGTGAGGGTGGGAGGACCCGGCAATCCTGCGGGGTGGCTGCGGCCCGGGCCTGGTGGTGGCCGGCATCCGGGCGCCGAGTTTCAAGATGCCCCGTTTCCTCTCCGCCGTCCCTCTTTCTACAAGTGGGGACCGCGGCATGAAGGCGGAGAAGAGAGCTAGGGGACAGGCGTCGAGAAATGGATGATGGGCGCGTGGGGTGCGGGAGGCCGGGCCGAGGAGAGGGGCACCGGGGAGCCGGCTGCCAAACTCCTAGCCAGCCAGCTGGTGCTCTTTAAGTGCCGTCAGTTCAAACTACTCCTTTGGTCAAAATGGTATTATTTGCTGTGGCACGTTGTGCCACCCTTCAAAACCAGTATCATCTTGCCTGCATTCTGCAGGTTTCCTATGGATCTCCCTGCTTTCGCTCGGCCACCTTTACAGCCAGAGTGATTTTCTCTCCTTTGCTAGGGGAGTGTGGAAGAGGGGTGGGGGTGGGGTGTGGAGGGTTTAGATGAAGCTGCCTCTCTTCTGGAAACTTCTGGTTCACTCAGACTTGAACCCTTACAAAGGTCTACACGACCCTCACTCAGTTCTTGTCACCTCTCTCAGTCTCGGTGCCATTCATAAACTTTGTTCTGTACTCAGGACCTTCTTGCTATTCTCCCGACACTGCTCTAGCTGACCTTTTGCTAGGGATGCTCTTCCCAGACAGCCCTATGCCCATCCCCCTCCTCCCTCCAGTCTGCTCACATTGTCACCTTCTCCAGGGAGCCTCCCCTGACTACCGAAATCAACACAGCAACCTGCCTCCTTATAGCAGTTCCCCATCTCCTTTCCTTCCTCGATTTTTTTTTTCTTTCTTCATAGCTGTTAACATCTAACATACTAATTAATTTGCCTATGGAATCTGTTGTCAGTTTTCTCCCACCTCCACACCCCTTTCTCTAACTAAAATACGACGTCTAAAACATTTTGCCTTACACCTGAAACTAACACAACGTTGTAAACAACTGTATTTCAATTAAAAATAATTTTAAAAAGTCCTCTCTGAGTAAGTCCAACACCTAACACAGGCCCCTGTCATACTTTTTCTTTCTTTCTTTCTTTTTGTCCGCGCTGTGCTGCATTTCAGTTCCCTGGCCAGGGTAACCCGTGCCCCCCCCCCCCGCCCCCCGCATTGGGCGCTCAGAGTCTTAACCACTGAACCGCCAAGAAGGTCGCTTGACTGCCCTTTGTCAGAGCATTCATTTAAAAGGGCTTGCAATTGTGAAGATGGTTTTCTCTTAGTCCAAAGGGTCTCTCTTTGGGCTGGGAGCCATTCCTTTGAAGTGTAAGCAAGAAGGATAGGGCCTCTGTCTTCCACTTTCTCTGCGAGGACCCAACCTAACTTCAGTAACTGCCCACTGACAAACACCGCTGGCCTGCCTCTCTACTGACCAACTCTGTGGTGTGTCGCTGCTGCCTCTTCTGAGCCCCCTCCCTCTCATCCTCCCTTTAAAACGCTCCGCTCCCCTCGCCCATTCCGGAATGGAGCTGGTCAACTCTGTCCCCTGCTGTCAGTATTCACTGAATAAAGTCTCTTTCACCACTTTCTCTACGGTCTGCTGTGTTTCTCTTTGACCGAGTCAGATCGGAAAGGACCGAAGGACACCTGGGGGGGCCGCCCAGTGTCTGCCCGTTGGGGCAGCAGGCGGGGGTGGGGGGTGGGATGCGGAGGCGAGGCCCAAGGGCAACGGCGCCTGACCCCGAACACCGCGCTCTCACCCGGTTTTCTCTCTGCAATAGGACCCCGGGCTTTCCTTCCAGCATCACTAGGATAGGCTACATATCCCGAAGCACTTTCGTCACTTTTACTTAAAAAGACACCGTGAAGAAACATTACCACGCTTTCCTATTAAGGTGGCTTTAGCGCTTAACGTCAACCGGCAAATAGGTCTTTCCTGAACTTTCCATGACTAGAAGATGAGTTCAGAGAGGCGAGGGCAAAAATGGGCTGACATTTTTTGCTGAAAGGAACGGGAGACCAGACCCGAGCCACGACCCACCCCCTCAACTGCGGGGCACCGGGAGCTCGCGTCTTCCCAGGTCCCCCACGACTGGTCGCCGCTCGCCCACGGGCTACCCTCCCGAGACACCGGCGAGTCTCGGGTGGGGTTAGTAGGCCCCGCACCCCCGCCTGGAAGAACAAGACATCCGGGACATCCCGGCAGGGGGCGTGGCGTATGTAGATGAGCCGCGCGCAGAGGCTGCTGGTCCCGCTCC
>NW_024075326.1:0-2494 GCF_014754425.2 Oryx dammah
CTGGGGAGCAAAAGCAACCAGCACCTCCTTCGAGCCGGAATCGAACCAGCGACCTAAGGATGACCACACGTGTCGGATCTACAGTCCTCCGCTCTACCAGCTGAGCTATCGAAGGGTGCGCGCCACCAAGCGGCCGGGGACCTTACTTTTTCCGGAAATGCCGCAACACCTCACTGGGACGCCCGAGGTGAGACCGTCCGGCTTGGTCGGAAGCCCCTCTGAAGAGACCTGTGCGCTCACCGCCAGGGTGCCGGGTGAGGGTGGGAGGACCCGGCAATCCTGCGGGGTGGCTGCGGCCCGGGCCTGGTGGTGGCCGGCATCCGGGCGCCGAGTTTCAAGATGCCCCGTTTCCTCTCCGCCGTCCCTCTTTCTACAAGTGGGGACCGCGGCATGAAGGCGGAGAAGAGAGCTAGGGGACAGGCGTCGAGAAATGGATGATGGGCGCGTGGGGTGCGGGAGGCCGGGCCGAGGAGAGGGGCACCGGGGAGCCGGCTGCCAAACTCCTAGCCAGCCAGCTGGTGCTCTTTAAGTGCCGTCAGTTCAAACTACTCCTTTGGTCAAAATGGTATTATTTGCTGTGGCACGTTGTGCCACCCTTCAAAACCAGTATCATCTTGCCTGCATTCTGCAGGTTTCCTATGGATCTCCCTGCTTTCGCTCGGCCACCTTTACAGCCAGAGTGATTTTCTCTCCTTTGCTAGGGGAGTGTGGAAGAGGGGTGGGGGTGGGGTGTGGAGGGTTTAGATGAAGCTGCCTCTCTTCTGGAAACTTCTGGTTCACTCAGACTTGAACCCTTACAAAGGTCTACACGACCCTCACTCAGTTCTTGTCACCTCTCTCAGTCTCGGTGCCATTCATAAACTTTGTTCTGTACTCAGGACCTTCTTGCTATTCTCCCGACACTGCTCTAGCTGACCTTTTGCTAGGGATGCTCTTCCCAGACAGCCCTATGCCCATCCCCCTCCTCCCTCCAGTCTGCTCACATTGTCACCTTCTCCAGGGAGCCTCCCCTGACTACCGAAATCAACACAGCAACCTGCCTCCTTATAGCAGTTCCCCATCTCCTTTCCTTCCTCGATTTTTTTTTTCTTTCTTCATAGCTGTTAACATCTAACATACTAATTAATTTGCCTATGGAATCTGTTGTCAGTTTTCTCCCACCTCCACACCCCTTTCTCTAACTAAAATACGACGTCTAAAACATTTTGCCTTACACCTGAAACTAACACAACGTTGTAAACAACTGTATTTCAATTAAAAATAATTTTAAAAAGTCCTCTCTGAGTAAGTCCAACACCTAACACAGGCCCCTGTCATACTTTTTCTTTCTTTCTTTCTTTTTGTCCGCGCTGTGCTGCATTTCAGTTCCCTGGCCAGGGTAACCCGTGCCCCCCCCCCCCGCCCCCCGCATTGGGCGCTCAGAGTCTTAACCACTGAACCGCCAAGAAGGTCGCTTGACTGCCCTTTGTCAGAGCATTCATTTAAAAGGGCTTGCAATTGTGAAGATGGTTTTCTCTTAGTCCAAAGGGTCTCTCTTTGGGCTGGGAGCCATTCCTTTGAAGTGTAAGCAAGAAGGATAGGGCCTCTGTCTTCCACTTTCTCTGCGAGGACCCAACCTAACTTCGGTAACTGCCCACTGACAAACACCGCTGGCCTGCCTCTCTACTGACCAACTCTGTGGTGTGTCACTGCTGCCTCTTCTGAGCCCCCTCCCTCTCATCCTCCCTTTAAAACGCTCCGCTCCCCTCGCCCATTCCGGAATGGAGCTGGTCAACTCTGTCCCCTGCTGTCAGTATTCACTGAATAAAGTCTCTTTCACCACTTTCTCTACGGTCTGCTGTGTTTCTCTTTGACCGAGTCAGATCGGAAAGGACCGAAGGACACCTGGGGGGCCGCCCAGTGTCTGCCCGTTGGGGCAGCAGGCGGGGGTGGGGGGTGGGATGCGGGGGCGAGGCCCAAGGGCAAGGGCTCCTGACCCCGAACACCGCGCTCTCACCTGGTTTTCTCTCTGCAATAGGACCCCGGGCTTTCCTTCCAGCATCACTAGGATAGGCTACATATCCCGAAGCACTTTCGTCACTTTTACTTAAAAAGACACCGTGAAGAAACATTACCACGCTTTCCTATTAAGGTGGCTTTAGCGCTTAACGTCAACCGGCAAATAGGTCTTTCCTGAACTTTCCATGACTAGAAGATGAGTTCAGAGAGGCGAGGGCAAAAATGGGCTGACATTTTTTGCTGAAAGGAACGGGAGACCAGACCCGAGCCACGACCCACCCCCTCAACTGCGGGGCACCGGGAGCTCGCGTCTTCCCAGGTCCCCCACGACTGGTCGCCGCTCGCCCACGGGCTACCCTCCCGAGACACCGGCGAGTCTCGGGTGGGGTTAGTAGGCCCCGCACCCCCGCCTGGAAGAACAAGACATCCGGGACATCCCGGCAGGGGGCGTGGCGTATGTAGATGAGCCGCGCGCAGAGGCTGCTGGTCCCGCTCC
>NW_024075328.1:0-2493 GCF_014754425.2 Oryx dammah
CTGGAGGTGTTTGTCAGGCTCGACTCAGAGGCAGGTTTACTGAAGCCACTGCAGTATGCCCACTTGGTCATCTGAGCAAGCCAGAATGTGTTTGTTCAGTTTTTCAAAACAAGCTTGGAAGCTTGGCTTCCCAGATGAAAATGCCAAGCAGTCCTCAGGTGCTCCCCAGGCATGCAAGGAGTCACTGTTGTGATGACTCAAAGCTCCTGAGGTGGATGAATTGTCCCAGGAAACAGCCAAATAAATAAAGCTGGGGACCCTCAGGGACATAATAGCAAGGTCACCAAATCTGGGGATAGTGGATGAAGGTGGTCACTCTGGTCACTTTGAGATTATTATGAGGTGAGGACCTGGGCGGGCAGACAGGGTGTGTGTGTGTGTGTGTGTGTGTGTGTGTGTGTGTGCAGGACAGGCCTCAGTGCATAGGGCTTGGTGGCCAACATGTGTAGGGCAGCACCCTGTCCAGCCTCAGTGCCCATATCCGAATTCAAACTTGAGTGGACCCTGCCTGCACATGTCAGATAGTCTCCCTTTGCTCTCATGAGAGGATTAGACTTAAGTCTCCCAGGAGGGGAAAGTGGGACCACTAACCCTTGTACCTTGTAACACTTTTGGTTGCAAAGTATGGGCTCTTATATATCATCTTCCAAGAGAACTTCAAGCTAAGAGGGAACATGGGGTCATCACTTCTCCACAGGTATCACTGACCACCCAGCCTGTGACTGCACAGCCCCAGTGCACGGGAGCTTGCTCCCTGCAAAGGCAGCCAGCTCCACCATGCTGCAGACCTGCCCTCTAGGAACTGTGGGGTTTGCTCTGACATAGATTACATCCTCTCCCTGATCCTCCTCACCTTCCTGAGCAGCACTGTGGCGCTGTGCTCACCCTCCTTCCCACTGCTCCCTCTCTAGGCTGCATCTCCCAACCATTCCTCTGTCCACCACACAGCAGGTCCCCATGTCCCATGACGGTGTGGTGGTCAGCCCCATCCAGTGTGGACAAGGGCGGTCTGGGCTGTGGCAGGGACAGGAAGCAGCACCCAGCAGGAGGACCCAAACACTGAGCAGATGTGATGTGTTGGAGCCTCGCATTGCTCCAAGCAATGACTATATGAGATGTGCTGA
Organism: Oryx dammah; assembly: GCF_014754425.2. Taxonomy (NCBI): domain Eukaryota; kingdom Metazoa; phylum Chordata; class Mammalia; order Artiodactyla; family Bovidae; genus Oryx; species Oryx dammah. Next base: position 1,125 of record NW_024075328.1, read on the forward strand.
GGAGCCAGGGGCATAGAAGTAAGGACAGGAGGAAGACATCCCCACATCCCAAATGTGTCACAGCGCCACCCTGCTGCTTCTCAGGCCATGAAGCTTGGCTGTCCCCTCCCCATTAACTGTCCGTAATCTGTACATGGCAAGAAAAAAACCCTTACATTCTCAAGGATGCAAAGAGTTCTGTTGATGTTTGCCATCATGCCAAGATAGATCTCAGGGTCTGCCTGGTGTCCCCCTTCTCATATTTTTAAACATCAGAACATTGGCTTGAGGCCCCTTGAGATCCTCAAGGATGCACAGTGCTCTGCAGACAGAATGAAGCTGTGGTCCAAGTTCACATATTGATGCTACCTGGGGCTCAGGGTCTGCAGGACAGACTGAGAGAAATTTTCCTGGTTGGTGCTGGTTCCTGCTCTGGTCCCAGCCTGGCCTGGAGGTACAATCAGCAACAACACACCACCAGGCTGGCATGAGGTGTTCAATAAATATTTATAAAATCAGTGAATGAATTAATAAGGTAGGAAAGTGCAGGATTAGATACTTGAGTGAGGAGTGGACATTATACAGCTCAGGAACATCCCTATGGAGACGGAAAGCATTTATTGAGAAGAGACAGGAGATTGCAACGCTCCTCACACTTCAAGTTTTCAGCCTCCGAAGCATCTGGCAGCCACTACACACCCCGTAACAGCAGCTCAGAGTCACCCAGAGAGAGAGTGAACTCCCATATTTATGCATTAATGAATCAGGGGAAATGTTCTCTTTTCAGGTCAGTCTGTATTCATCTGGAAGCAGAACTGGGCAGCTGAGGGTCTCTTGGTCAGAGGGCAGTGAGATGCTGAAGGTCCTTGATCTCCAAAGCAGGATGATCATGTGACATTGACCTGCTCCCCCTCCCTGCCTCCTGCCTATTCTCTGCCCCGAGTCATGATCAGGGCCATGTCACCCCACAGAAATGGAAACCTCTCAGTGATGCCTCTGCAGGAGTTCGTGCTGGATGGATTTCAGGGTGGTCTGCAGACCCAGGCCCTGCTCTTTGCTCTGTTCCTGGCCCTGTATGTGGTGGCCGTCATGGGAAACCTCACCATGATGGTGGTCATCACCCTGGATGCCCGTCTGCACTCCCCAATGTACTTCTTCCTCAAGAACCTCTCCTTCCTGGATTTGGGCTACTCATCTGTCATCTACCCTAAGATGCTCACTGACCTCCTTTCCTCCTCCAAGGTCATCACCTTAGGGGGATGTGCCACCCAGTTCTTCTTCATCTCCCTGCTCCTCACCACTGAAGGATTCCTCTTGGCCGTGATGGCCTATGACCGCTTCAAGGCCATCTGCAGCCCCCTGCGCTACCCGATCTCCATGTGCCCCTCGG
>NW_024075329.1:0-2493 GCF_014754425.2 Oryx dammah
TAGCAGTGAGTGCTCCTCACCCTCTTTGAGACGGGCACGGTTTCGTGGTTTCTTTAGCATCTCACTCACCAGTGAGGTCACTTTCCCGTCAGTCAGAGGTGCAGGGTTTACTGGTTTCATCAGGGTTTCATTCAGCAGGGAGTGCACTTTACCGTCTTTTCGACGTGCATGGTTTCGTGGTTTCTTTAGGGTTTCAGTCACCAGTGAGTTCACTTTTCCACGTATCAGAGGTGCACAGTTCACTGGTTTCATCAGGGTTTCATTCTCCGGTGAGTTCACTTTCCCGTGTGTCAGAGGTGCACGCTTACTGATTTCATCAAGGTTTCATACTCCAGTTAGTTCACTTTTGCAAGTTAGAAGTGCACGGTTTACTGGTTTCATCAGGGTTTAATTCTCCGGTGAGTTCACTCTCCCGTGTCAGACATGCACAGTTTAGTCTTTTCTTCAGGGTTTCATTCAGCACTGAGTTCATTTCATGAAACCAAGCACCAACGAACGGCCACAAGTTCCAGAGCAAGACATACCATGTAAATTCTCCAGCTATCAGCAACACACCCCTGAGCTTTAATATACAGGCAGGTCAAAACCACTCCAAAATATTCACGTCTCATAACCCATTACTGGACACTTCATAGCACTTCAGAGAGAAGAAATCCAGCTCCACTCACCAAAACTCCAACACAAGCCTCCTTAACCAAGAAACCTTGCCAAGCCATGGATACAACCCCGCCCACAGTGATGAAACTCCATAATACAGAACTCCACAAATTCCCAGAATATAGAAAGGCCACCCCAAACGCAGCAATATAAACAGGATGAAGAGACAGAGGAATACCCAGCAGGTAAAGGAACAGGAGAAATGCCCACCAAAGCAAACCAAAGAGGAGGAGATAGGGAATCTACCTGAGAAAGAATTCCGAATAATGATAGTGAAAATGATCCAAAATCTTGAAATCAAAATGGAATCACAGATAAATAGCCTGGAGACAAGGATTGAGAAGATGCAAGAAAGGTTCAACAAGGACCTAGAAGAAATAAAAAAGGGTCAATATACTATGAATAATGCAATAAATGAGATCAGAAACATTCTGGAGGCAAGAAATAGTAGAATAACGGAGTCAGAAGATAGGATTAGTGAAATAGAAGATAGAATGGTAGAAATAAATGAATCAGAGAGGAAAAAAGAAAAATGAATCAAATGAGGGCAATCTCAGAGACCTCCTGCACAATGTTAAACGCCCCAATATTTGAATCATAGGAGTCCCAGAAGAAGAAGACGAAAAAGACCATGAGGAAATCCTTGAGGAGATAATAGTTGAAAACTTCCCTAAAATGGGGAAGGAAATAATCACCCACGTCCAAGAAACCCAGAGAGTTCCAAACAGGATAAACCCAAAGCAAAACACCCCAAGACATATATTAATCAAATTAACAAAGACCAAACACAAAGAACAAATATTAAAAGCAGCAAGGGAAAAACAACAAACAACACACAAGGGGATCCCCATAAGGATAACAACTGACCTTTCAATAGAAACTCTTCAGGCCAGGAGGGAATGGCAAGACATACTTAAAGTGATGAAAGAAAATAACCTACAGCCCAGATTACTATATATACCCAGCAAGGATCTCATTCAAATATGAAGGAGAAATCAAAAGCTTTACAGACAAGCAAAAGCTGAGAGAATTCAGCACCACCAAACCAGCTCTCGAACAAATGCTAAAGGATATTCTTTAGACAGGAAACACAAAAAGGGCGTATAAACCCGAACCCAAAAGAATAAAGTAAATGGCAACGGGATCATACTTATCAATAATTACCTTAAACGTAAATGGATTGAATGCCCCAACCAAAAGGCAAAGCCTGGCTGAATGGATACAGAAACAAGATCCCTATATATGCTGCCTACGAGAGACCCACCTCAAAACAACGGACACATACAGACTGAAAGTGAAGGGCTGGAAAAAGATATTCCATGCAAACAGTTTACTGATTTCATCAGGGTTTCATTCAGCACTGACTTCACTTTCCCCTGTGTCAGAGGTGCACAGTTTCTGGTTTCATCAGGGTTTCATTCTCTGGTGAGTTCCCTATCCTGTGTGTCAGAGGTGCACAGTTTCTGGTTTCATCAAGCTATGATGTCCGGTGAGGTCACTTTCCCGTGTGAGAGGAGCACAGTTTACCAGTTTCATCAGGGTTTCATTCTCCAGTGAGTTCACTTTCCCGTGTGTCAGAGGTGCACAGTTGACTGGTTTCATCAGAGTTTCATTCAGCACTGAGTTCACTTTACTGTGTGAGAGGAGCACAGTTTACCGGTCTCATCAATGTTTCATTCTCTGGTGAGTTCACTTTCCTGTGTGTCAGAGGTGCACCGTTTTCTGGTTTCATCAGGGTTTCATTCAGCAGTGAAATCACTATCCGTGTCAGAGGTGCACAGTTTACTCATTTCATCAGGGTTTCATTCTCCGGTGAGTTCCCCTTCCCGTGTCAGA
>NW_024075330.1:0-2493 GCF_014754425.2 Oryx dammah
TAGCAGTGAGTGCTCCTCACCCTCTTTGAGACGGGCACGGTTTCGTGGTTTCTTTAGCATCTCACTCACCAGTGAGGTCACTTTCCCGTCAGTCAGAGGTGCAGGGTTTACTGGTTTCATCAGGGTTTCATTCAGCAGGGAGTGCACTTTACCGTCTTTTCGACGTGCATGGTTTCGTGGTTTCTTTAGGGTTTCAGTCACCAGTGAGTTCACTTTTCCGCGTATCAGAGGTGCACAGTTCACTGGTTTCATCAGGGTTTCATTCTCCGGTGAGTTCACTTTCCCGTGTGTCAGAGGTGCACGCTTACTGATTTCATCAAGGTTTCATACTCCAGTTAGTTCACTTTTGCAAGTTAGAAGTGCACGGTTTACTGGTTTCATCAGGGTTTAATTCTCCGGTGAGTTCACTCTCCCGTGTCAGACATGCACAGTTTAGTCTTTTCTTCAGGGTTTCATTCAGCACTGAGTTCATTTCATGAAACCAAGCACCAACGAACGGCCACAAGTTCCAGAGCAAGACATACCATGTAAATTCTCCAGCTATCAGCAACACACCCCTGAGCTTTAATATACAGGCAGGTCAAAACCACTCCAAAATATTCACGTCTCATAACCCATTACTGGACACTTCATAGCACTTCAGAGAGAAGAAATCCAGCTCCACTCACCAAAACTCCAACACAAGCCTCCTTAACCAAGAAACCTTGCCAAGCCATGGATACAACCCCGCCCACAGTGATGAAACTCCATAATACAGAACTCCACAAATTCCCAGAATATAGAAAGGCCACCCCAAACGCAGCAATATAAACAGGATGAAGAGACAGAGGAATACCCAGCAGGTAAAGGAACAGGAGAAATGCCCACCAAAGCAAACCAAAGAGGAGGAGATAGGGAATCTGCCTGAGAAAGAATTCCGAATAATGATAGTGAAAATGATCCAAAATCTTGAAATCAAAATGGAATCACAGATAAATAGCCTGGAGACAAGGATTGAGAAGATGCAAGAAAGGTTCAACAAGGACCTAGAAGAAATAAAAAAGGGTCAATATACAATGAATAATGCAATAAATGAGATCAGAAACATTCTGGAGGCAAGAAATAGTAGAATAACGGAGTCAGAAGATAGGATTAGTGAAATAGAAGATAGAATGGTAGAAATAAATGAATCAGAGAGGAAAAAAGAAAAATGAATCAAATGAGGGCAATCTCAGAGACCTCCTGCACAATGTTAAACGCCCCAATATTTGAATCATAGGAGTCCCAGAAGAAGAAGACGAAAAAGACCATGAGGAAATCCTTGAGGAGATAATAGTTGAAAACTTCCCTAAAATGGGGAAGGAAATAATCACCCACGTCCAAGAAACCCAGAGAGTTCCAAACAGGATAAACCCAAAGCAAAACACCCCAAGACATATATTAATCAAATTAACAAAGACCAAACACAAAGAACAAATATTAAAAGCAGCAAGGGAAAAACAACAAATAACACACAAGGGGATCCCCATAAGGATAACAACTGACCTTTCAATAGAAACTCTTCAGGCCAGGAGGGAATGGCAAGACATACTTAAAGTGATGAAAGAAAATAACCTACAGCCCAGATTACTATATATACCCAGCAAGGATCTCATTCAAATATGAAGGAGAAATCAAAAGCTTTACAGACAAGCAAAAGCTGAGAGAATTCAGCACCACCAAACCAGCTCTCGAACAAATGCTAAAGGATATTCTTTAGACAGGAAACACAAAAAGGGCGTATAAACCCGAACCCAAAAGAATAAAGTAAATGGCAACGGGATCATACTTATCAATAATTACCTTAAACGTAAATGGATTGAATGCCCCAACCAAAAGGCAAAGCCTGGCTGAATGGATACAGAAACAAGATCCCTATATATGCTGCCTACGAGAGACCCACCTCAAAACAACGGACACATACAGACTGAAAGTGAAGGGCTGGAAAAAGATATTCCATGCAAACAGTTTACTGATTTCATCAGGGTTTCATTCAGCACTGACTTCACTTTCCCCTGTGTCAGAGGTGCACAGTTTCTGGTTTCATCAGGGTTTCATTCTCTGGTGAGTTCCCTATCCTGTGTGTCAGAGGTGCACAGTTTCTGGTTTCATCAAGCTATGATGTCCGGTGAGGTCACTTTCCCGTGTGAGAGGAGCACAGTTTACCAGTTTCATCAGGGTTTCATTCTCCAGTGAGTTCACTTTCCCGTGTGTCAGAGGTGCGCAGTTGACTGGTTTCATCAGAGTTTCATTCAGCACTGAGTTCACTTTACTGTGTGAGAGGAGCACAGTTTACCGGTCTCATCAATGTTTCATTCTCTGGTGAGTTCACTTTCCTGTGTGTCAGAGGTGCACCGTTTTCTGGTTTCATCAGGGTTTCATTCAGCAGTGAAATCACTATCCGTGTCAGAGGTGCACAGTTTACTCATTTCATCAGGGTTTCATTCTCCGGTGAGTTCCCCTTCCCGTGTCAGA
>NW_024075331.1:0-2489 GCF_014754425.2 Oryx dammah
AATAAGTCTTAATCAAACCCAACTGAGGAGACAGGATATTCATATGGCTCATCATTGGCAGTTTTTTCATTAAACTCACACAGCAATATCAGAGGAAGATAATTTGTGATTTAAAAAGTACAGCTGCACAATCGACATGACATAAGGAAGGAGATGAGGGGCTAAAAGATTTCTTTGCCTTAAAATAACAGACAGCTTAATTAGTCTTTCACTTTTTGAAGGAGAGTCCTCTTGGGCTGATCTTGAAAGATGATGTGGAGACCAGGACAACTCAACTGTTCTGCACAACAGTTGGAACTGTGAACTGATAATTTTGGATAATGTTGCTCTTTGAGTTCCTTCTTGTTACTTTTTGTGAATCTACTGTAGGTTTTTACATTTTTGTTGCCACATGGCTCACATGAAACATCGTAGAGGGACAACAGTATATACTACACTGATAACAAGTTAATTCCAGTGACATGCAAAAGCTCTACCTTTTTATCCCCTTCTACGCATTTTGTTTTTGATGTCAATTTACCTCTCCATATATTGTATATCCACTAACAAAATATTTTTCTCTAGAGCTATTTTAATACTTTGTTTAGACTAAAGCTAACTGGTTAGCACACTACCGTATTACAGCGATAGAGTATGCTGAATTGGATTCAGTATTTACATTTACAAGTCTGTTGCATATTTCTACTTCTTTCATTTAAAAATTAGCATCCTTCATTTAGTTTGAAGAATTTACCTCAGCAATCTTGTAAGACAAGCCTAATGTTGGCAAATTCCATCAACTGTTATTTTCCTCAACAGGATATTCATGTTTTGACTTTATATCGGGAAAGTCTATATATAATAGTCTTCATTTATGAAAAACAACCTCCCTGAGAAAATTATTCTTGGTTGGTAGGTTTTTTTTTCTTTTCCATAAGATTGAATATATCATCCTTTCTCTCCTGAACTGTCAGGTTTCTACTAAGTCCACTGATATTTTAAGGGAATTTCTCTTTTGTGAGCATTTACTTTTCTGTTGCTCCTTATAGAATACTCTCTTTTTCTGGATTACAAGTAATGTGTCTTGGGGATGATCACTTTGAATGAACTCTGAGGAGTGACCTATTAGCTATGTGAACTTGGATGTCTAAATCTCATCAGATTGGGGACTTTTCTGGTATTATTTCTTGAAGTACAATCTCTGTCCCTTTCTCCCTCTCTTCTCCTTCGAGGACACCAATAATGTGCAGGTTCTTTCTGTGAATGTTGCCCCACAGTTCACACAGGTTCTTTCACACTTTTTCATTCCTCTTTTCCTTTGTCCCCTGGCTGGGTAATCTCAATGGTCCTGCCTTCTAAGTTACAGGGTCTTCTGCTGTTGTTGATGCTCTAGGGAGCATTTTTCATTTTGTTGCATGTCATTCATTGTAGCCTTAAGCAACTGATCCAACCAGTCCATCCTAAAGGAAGTCAGTCCTGAGTATTCATTGGAAGGACTGATGCTGAAGCTGAAACACCAATATTTTGACAACCTGATGCGAAGAACTGACTCATTAGGAAAGACCCTAATGCTGTGAAAGATTGAGGGCAGGAGGAGAAGGGGACGACAGGAGATGAAATGGTTGGATGATGGCATCACTGACTCAATGGACATGAGTCTGGGCAAGCTCTAGGAGTTGGTGATGGACAGGGAAGCCTGGCGTGCTTCAGTCCATGGGGTCGCAAAGAGTCAGACACGACTGAACCACTGAACTGAACTGAATCTTAAGCATCTGAATTTCTGTTTGGTTCATTTTTCTGTTTTGTTCCTTCTATTATTCTCTTCGCCTCACTGCAAAGCTTGGGGGATCTCAGTTCCCTTACTGGCATTGAATCCAGACCATAGCAGCAAATTCATCGAATCCTAACCACAAAACCATCAGCAAACTCCCTGTTTACTTCCTTTTTCATGATTTCTATCTCTGTTAACAAAAATCTGAATTTATTCTGTGAAGTAACACCCTAGCTCAACAATTACTGAGCTTGAGCTCTAGGATCTGCCAATCACAAATAGGAGGTGATGCTGCAACCCCTGAAGCCTGGGTGCCTAGAACCTGTTCACAATAAGAGAAGCCCTCACATAGAGAAACTTGCTTGCTGCATTTAGAGAAAGCCCATGTGCAGCAACAAAGACTCAGTGCAACCAAAAATCAAAAACAATAATATGATGATGATAATTTTTTAAATCTTATTTTCTTCATATGTTGTCTTCCTGAATTTAATCGTTTATGTGTGTTTCCTTGGAGTTCACTGAGCTTCTTGCATGTGTGCCTTATTTCATCATATGGCATCTATTTCATCACTTCCCAAGTGAATAGCCATGTGAGCTGCCCTGGAAGAAGCCCTGGGCATCTTACCATCCCCAAGTACAGCCTAGAACTATGAAGAGTGCAAGCGTGAGTGGAGGTTGGAGCCCTAGAAACCATCCAGAGTCATCAACCAAGTAACTGGGTGGGTCCAGCTCACAACCA
>NW_024075332.1:0-2489 GCF_014754425.2 Oryx dammah
CTGTGGTGTTAAAGAGTCTTGAGAGTCCCTTGGACAGCAAGATCAAGAAATAGCTCTTCATTTAGGATGAATGAAAAAGCTGAGCCAAATAAGAAATGATGCCTAGTTGTGGATATGTCTAGTGGTGAAAGTAAAGTCTGATGTCATAAAGAACAATATTGCATAGGAACCTAGAATGGTAGGTCCATGAGTCAAGGTAAATTGGATGTGGTCAAACAGGAGATGGCAAGAGTGAACATCAACATTTTAGGAATCAGTGAACTAAAATGGATGGGAATGGGTGAATTAAGTTCCAATGACCATTATATCTACTACTGTGGGCAAGAATCCCTTAGAAGGAATGAATTAACCCTTATAGTCAACAAAAGAGTCTGAAAAAAACAGTATTTGGATGTAATCTCAAAAACAACAGAATCATCTAGGTTCATTTCCAAGGCAAACAATTCAACATCACAGCAATCCAAATCTATACCCCAACCATTAATGCCTAAGAAGACCAAGTTGAACTGTTCTATGAAGACCTACAAGACCTTCTAGATCTAACACCAAAAAAGATGTCTTTTTCACTAAAGGGGACTGGAATGCAAAAGTAGGAAGTCAAGAGATACTTGGAGTAACAGGCAAGTTTGGCCTTGGAGTACATAATGAAGCAAGGAAAAGGCTAACAGAGTTTTGCTGAGAGAATGAACTGGTCATAGCAAACACCTTCTTCCAACAATGCAAGAGACAGCTCCACACAGGGACATGACCAGATTGTCAAAATTGAAATCAGATTGATTATGTTGTTTGCAGCCAAAGATGGAAAAGCTATATATAAAATCAGCAGAAACAAGACCAGAAGCTGACTGTGACTCAGATCATGAACTCCTTATTGCAAAACTCAGACTTAAATTGAAGAAAGTAGGGAAAACCACTAGACCATTCAGGCATAACCTAAATCAAACCCCTTACAATTATGCAGTGGAAGTCACAAGTAGATTTAAAGGGTTAGATCTGATAGATAGAGTCCTTGAAGAACTATGAACAGAGGTTCATGACATTGTACAGGAGGTGGTGATAAAAATTATCCACAAGAAAAAGAAATACAAAAAGGCAAAATGATTGTCTGAGAAAGCCTTACAAAACTGAGAAAAGAAGAGAAGTGAAAGGCAAAGAAGAAAAGGAAAGACATACTCATTTGAATGCAGAGTTTCAAAGAATGACAAAGAGAGATAAGAAAGCCTTCCTAAGTGAATAACACAAAGAAATAAAGGAAAACAATAGAATGGGAAAGTTGAGAGATCTCTTCAAGAAAATTAGAGATACCAAGGGAACATTTCATGCAAAGATGGGCTTGATAAAGGATAAGAAACAGTATGGACCAAACAGAAGCAGAAGATATTTAGATGAGGTGGCAAGAATACACAGAAGAACTGTACAAAAAAGGTCCTAATGACCTGGATAACCACAATTGTGTGATCACTCACCTAGAGCCAGACATAATGGAGTGTGAATTCAAGTGGGTCATGGGAAGCATTACTATGACCAAAACTAGTGGAGGTGACTGAAGTCCAGCTGAGCTATTTCAAATCCTGAAAGATGATACTATTAAAGTGTTGCACTCAATATGCCAACAAATTTGGAAAACTCAACAGTGGCCACAGGACTGGGAAAGTTCAGTTTTCATTCCAATCCCAAAGAAAGGCAATACCAAAGAATGTTCAAACTACCATACAATTTCACTCATTTCACATGCTAGCAAAGTAATGCACAAAATCTTTTAAGCAAAGTTTCAGCACTGTGTGAAATGAAAATTTCCAGATAAACAAGCTGGACTTAGAAAAGGCAGAGGAACCAGAGATCAAATTGCCAACATCCTTTGGATCTTAGAAAAAACAAGAGAATTCCAGAGAAACCTCTATTTCTGCTTCATTGACTACACTAAATCTTTTCACTGTGTGGATCACCACAAACTGTGGGAAATTCTTAAAGAGATGAGAATACCAGACTATTCTACCCTCCTTCTGAGAAACCTGTATATGGGTCAAGAAGCAGCATTTAAAACAGGACATGGAACAATGGACTGGTTCAAAATTGGGAAAGAAGTACATCAAGGCTGTATATTGTCATCATGCTTATTTAGCTTATATGCATAATACATCATGCAAAATGTGGGGTTGGATGAAGCTTAAGCTGGGATCAAGATTGCCAGGAGACATATCAATAACCTCAGATATGCTGATAGTTCAGACCACACTAATGGAAAAAAAACAAAGAGGAATTAAATATCCTCTTGTCTTGATGAAGGTGAAAGAGGATAGTGAAAAAGCTGGCGTTAGACTCAACATTCAAAAAACTAAGGTCCAGTGACTTCATGGCAAATAGATGGGGAAAAAATGGAAACAATAACAGACTTTATTTTCTTGGGCTACAAAATCCCTGCAGATGGTAACTGCGGGAAAGAAATTAAAAGACACTTGCTCCTTGAAATAAAAGCCAAACAGCATATT
>NW_024075334.1:0-2486 GCF_014754425.2 Oryx dammah
GATGGCTTTCTATTTTATTTTATTTTTTCATTTATTGGACCATTGATTTGTCTCAAGGGCTTTGTTTAAGGTTTCAGTGATAAGGGAATTATGGATCTTTGAGAGGGATCCATAATTTCAATCAGAAATACTCATATTTTGCCCTTTTAAAAATAGTAGTCCTGCCAGGGTCCAGCAAGGAGAAACTAAACTTGCATCACTCCCATGGAAAAGGAATGATTTTTCTCGTCTTCTAAGAAATCCCTTTTGAGTTTATTTTTGTGTACGGTGTTAGAAAGTGTTCTAGTTTCATTCTTTTACAAGTGGTTGACCAGTTTTCCCAGCACCACTTGTTAAAGAGATTGTCTTTAATACACTGTATATTCTTGCCTCCTTTGTCAAAGATAAGGTTTCCATAGGTGAGTGGATTTATCTCTCGGCCTTTTATTTCTAACACCATACACAAAAATAAATTCAAAATGGATTACAGATCTAAATGTAAGACCAGAAACTATAAAACTCCTAGAGGAGAACATAGGCAAAACACTCTCCGACATACATCACAGCAGGATCCTCTATGACCCACCTCCCAGAATATTGGAAATAAAAGCAAAAATAAACAAATGGGACCTAATTAAACTTAAAAGCTTCTGCACAACAAAGGAAACTATAAGCAAGGTGAAAAGACAGCCTTCAGAATGGGAGAATATAATAGCAAATGAAGAAACTGACAAACAACTAATCTCAAAAATACACAAGCAACTCCTGCAGCTCAATTCCAGAAAAACAAATGACCCAATCAAAAAATGGGCCAGATTTTTGGATCGCAGACATTCTGACTGGTGTGAAGTGGTACCTCATTGTGGTTTTGATTTGCATTTCTCTTATAATGAGTGATGTTGAGCATCTTTTCATGTGTTTGTTAGCCATCCGTATGTCTTCTTTGGAGAAATGTCTATTTAGTTCTTTGGCCCATTTTTTTATTGGGTCGTTTATTTTTCTGGAATTGAGCTGCAGGAGTTGCTTGTATATTTTTGAGATTAGTTGTTTGTCAGTTGCTTCATTTGCTATTATTTTCTCCTGTGGTACATATACACAATGGAGTATTACTCAGCCATTAAAAAGAATACATTTGAATCAGTTCTGATGAGATGGATGAAACTGGAGCCGATTATACAGAGTGAAGTGAGCCAGAAAGAAAAACACCAATACAGTATACTAACACATATATATGGAATTTAGGAAGATGGCAATGATGACCCTGTATGCAGGACAGCAAAAGAGACACAGATGTGTATAGCGGACTTTTGGACTCAGAGGGAGAGGGAGAGGGTGTGATGATTTGGGAGAATGGCATTGAAACATGTATAATAACATGTAAGAATCGAAATACCAGTCTATGTCTGATGCAGGATATGACACGCTTGGGGCTGACGCGCGGGGATGACCCAGAGAGATGTTGTGGGGAGGGGGGTGGGAGGGGGGTTCATGTTTGGGAACGCATGTACACCTGTGGTGGATTCATGTCAATCTATGCCAAAACCAATACAGAATTGTAAAGTAAAAATTAAAAATAAATAAATAAATTAAAAAAAAAATAAAAATAAAAATAAAAATAAAAAAAAATAAAAAAAATAAAAAAAATAAAAAAAAAAAAATGGGCCAAAGAACTAAATAGACATTTTTCCAAAGAAGACATACAGATGGATAACAAACACATGAAAAGATGCTCAACATCACTCATTATCAGAGAAATGCAAATCAAAACCAAAATGAGGTACCATTTCACACCAGTCAGAATGACTGCGATCCAAAAGTCTACAAGCAATAAATGCTGGAGAGGGTATGGAGAAAAGGGAACCCTCTGACACTGGTGGTAGGAATGCAAACTAGTACAGCCAGTATGGAGAACAGTGTGGAGATTCCTTAAAAAACTGGTAATAGAACTGCCTTATGACCCAGCAATCCCACTGCTGGGCATACAAACCGAGGAAACCAGAATTGAAAGAGACACGTGTACCCCAGTGTTCATCGCAGCACTGTTTATAATAGCCAGGACATGGAAGCAACCTAGATGCCCATTAGCAGATGAATGGATAAGAAAGCTGTGGTACATATACACAATGGATATTACTCAGCCATTAAAAAGAATAAATGTGAATCAGTTCTAATGAGGTGGATGAAACTGAAGCCAATTATACAGAGTGAAGTAAGCCAAAAAGAAAAACACCAATACAGTATACTAACACATATATATAGAATTTAGAAAGATGGTAACGATAACCCTATATGTGAGACAGCAAAAGAGACACAGATGTATAGAACAGTCTTTTGGACTCTGTGGGAGAGGGAGAGGGTGAGATGATTTGGGAGAATGGCATTGAAACATGTATAATATCATATAAGAAACGAATCGCCAGTCCAGGTTTGATGCATGATACAGGATGCTTGGGGCTGGTACACTGGGATGATCCAGAGGGATGGTATGGGGAGGGAGGAGGGAGGGG
>NW_024075335.1:0-2486 GCF_014754425.2 Oryx dammah
CGAACCTGGGCGGCTCGTCAGGGGCGCGGCTCACGTGAGCATGTCTGGGGCAGGGTGAACATGGCGGCGCGTCGGGGCCAGGGCTTCCCAGCTGTGCTCTCAGGGCTCGCCATTGCAGCTGGGAATGCTCATTTCGTGGGCTCCTGGGTCTCCGCCGATCGGCATCCAGCGAGCAGAGCGGAGGGGCGTGGACCACAGGTAAGGGAACTGGGACTCGGCGGAGCAGGGAACCACGTATTCCGCCCTCTTTGTTTGCACAGTCTCGGAGCCCACTAACATGGCGGTCGCAGAAAAGCCTGCCTTTGGGGTCAAGGCTTTTACCGCTTTACCCCTGCGCATAAAGCTCAGACCCGCGCGCTTTTCCCAAGCAGCCTAGTGTATTGCTTCCTACAGGTCTGGAGAGGATAACAGGCAGGAAGGCCAGGGGTCTCCAGACGGAGAAAATAGACTGCAAGTGTCAGACGTTTTTTTTTCCTCTCTCTTAAGAGGCAGGAGGAGACAAACAGGTGTTGCATTTTTTTCTCCATCTTGATACAAATTTAAAAGGTTTCTCTGAAAATTCTGTGTTACCATGACGACTCCTGGCTCCACCTGAATTTAACCTTTCTCAAACCTTGAGCTAAGCAATGCATTTTTTTTAATGGACATGTTTGTCTTAAGGTACATTAATGTACTATGTATTTACCCAAGACTCTGTCTTCAGGTCAGTTCCCCTTAAAGGCTCAGAAACGACTTGACAAACCAGTATGTTTTACTCATACCTTGTTCTCTTAATCTATGTGAATGAAACTATATATTTGCTTGGAAATCTGCCTTTCTTCAAGATTCATGTCCATCATTTTATGGCCTGGGATGACTCACCTGCTGCCAATGTTATCTCAATGCATGCTGTGGGTGAGGGGCCTGGTGCCATTCTCTGAGACATTGTCTTTCTTTCATTAGCAGACTGCTAGTGGCTGTACAACATCTGGCTAAAGACTAGCAGGGAGTACTCTTTCTTCCCCCTTCTGATATCTACATCAGCAGCTTTCTCTATCTCTTTTATACTTTAATACAACTTTTCAACACAAAACCTCTGAGCCATCAAGCTTTTGTGGTTTAGCAACCGCCTTTCAGCCTTTTGTAATTCATATTGAATCTTCATTTCAGATTGAAGATGCATTCCATGGTATTGCCAACTGAAGTCTTTTCATCGCTGTGGAGTATCTGTCCATGTCTTTAGGGTATTTTTCAGCAATCATGTATAATTTCCAGTGTGCCAGTCTTGTCATCCTCATTACATCCATGGCAAAGTCTTTTATTCATGTTGACATGATTGAAAGGGAATTGTTTGTTTAAATTCCTGTTCAGATTGTTATTTGCTAGTGTATACAGATAACACTGTGTCATCATTCATTTTTATCAGTTTGGACAGCTTGATCGTTGTCTTTAGTTTCTTTCATTACTCATAATGTAAGATGACCATGGCTCATATATGTACAGTCTCACCCCTAGTCTCAGTCATTTCTGCAAAGAATGGTCCTATTTTTTAACATTACATGATTTTTGACTATGCTGGGTCTTTATTGCTAGTTTGTCTCGTTGTAGTGAGCAGAGGCTACCCTCTAGTTGCTGTGCCATGGCTTCTCATTGCAGTGCTTTCTCTGTTTGCAGAACTTGGGCTCTGGAGCATGCAGACTTCAAGAGTTGTTCAAGGGCTTCGTTGCCCCTGGGCGTGTGGAATCTTCTACACAGGGATTGAACCCGTGTTCCCTGCATCGGTAGGCAGATTCTTTACCACCGGGCCATCAGAGACATATTTAAAACATACATGTAGGAGCTCAATATGCTCAGCTGACAATACATGGATATATATACACATGTATTCCAGCTTACCTTTGAACATATTCAGTTAAAGGTAATTTGTGATGATGTCTCCAACCTGATTCACCATGATATGGACATTGTCACCTTTCCTTTTGTTTATCTGTAACCTTGCATTCCAATGGTAAGATACCTGGCTTCCACCACTTGTCATACATAGAATCCAGTGCTTGTCCCACGTGGTTACTGAAAAAAAGCTGTCAGATTGTCTTTCAAAGGGGGCCCTGAGTGCATTGCACCAGTATCTTGAGTATGTTTTTGTATGATAGTTTCCTATCAGTATACCCTCAGTGGCCAGGTGTCTATTTCAATCGTTACCAATTATGAATGGGCTCGTTTGCTCTAGTGTTCTTAGACAATTCGAGTACAGTTTCTTTGTCAGATATGCATTTTTTAGGAAAACAGTTTTATGTATTGTTGGCTGTGTTGCGTCTGTGTGTGTGGGCTTTTCTCTAGTTTTGGTGAGCATGGGCCATAACTAGTGGTGTGCAGGCTTCTCACTACAGTGTCTCCTCTTGTTGCAGGGCACAGGCTCACGGGCTTCAGTGGCTGCAGCATGTGAACTCAGCATCGTGGCTTCCAGGATCTAGAGCACAGGCTCGGCAGTTGTGGCACTCGGGCTC
>NW_024075336.1:0-2486 GCF_014754425.2 Oryx dammah
GCAATGTCCCCAGCGGGCACGCAACGAGAGAGGCCCATTCTGGGCTGTGGAGCTGGCACCACCCCTCACCTGAGCACCCGGTGCAGGCGGCCCTCCAAGAAGGAGATGGAGTCCAGGTAGAGCTCCTGCAGGTGGGACAGGTTCAGCAACTGGGCGGCGAGCTGGCCAGCACAGCACTTCTCCTGGTTGGGGGCGGTGTGCGGCAACACGTGGACGCGCGACAGCAGCAACCGGCGCAGGTTGCCCATCCAGCCCAGGTGTGGCAGGAACCTGCCCAGGGTGGCCAGCTTTCAGGTGCAATTCACCTCCAGGTCCTGGACGGTGTCCAGCTGCACCAGCCTCAGGATCCTCCTGATGCTCTGCACGGGGATGCTGAAGATCCTCAGCTTCTGGCAGCACAGGTGCAGCAGGCTCCTCCTCTGCTTGGCCTTCTTCAACAGGTAGCTGAGGGTCTTGTCCAGGGTGTACTCCTTGAGGCACAGGTCGAGCAGCACCTCAACAGGGGCCTGCGCTGGCATCAGCCCCGCCTGCGCCTCCACCCTGCACGTCTTCTGCATGGGCTGGGCCGGCTCGGGCTCCAGCAGCGAGCAAACGCTGGCCTTGATGCCACACCACAGGGCCCAGAAGTCCTGGTGCACGTTCCGGCGCAAGTCCAGCACCTGCAGCTTCCACCGCCTGTGGGGCCACGGGGCACAAACTGAGCTGTGCAGAGGTCGGCGGGCACCGGGACCCCACGAGGGCTCTCCACTCCACACGCCACAGCTCCTCTGGCCTCCCGGCCCGCCTTGGTCCCCACTTTAAGGGACACTGGGGGAGGGCCACGTGCCTTTTGTCCCCTCTGCCCCTCAACTAGTCCTGTACACCTGAACGCCTCTTCCAGGTGATCCTCCTGCCCTGGCCACATCTTGCTCACACCCCCAGGCCCCACCGTTCTGCCAGGTCGACCTTACCTGGGGCGGACCTCCTGAGCAAGCAGGATGTCCAGGCCGTTGAGTGCAGCCTGGAAGGTCTCCAGATGAGGCTGGTGGTCCTTCATCAGGGCCCCTAGCGGGAGGCAGGGGAAGGGCCAGGCCTGCACCATTGCCTTCACGGCACGGGTGTGCCTCCCGGCAAAGGCCGCCTTAAACAGCAGCGGGAAGAGCTCGATGGGCAGCTCCTCCAGGGCCCTGATGTCCAAGGCCTCATTCCGCACGAGGCTCTGGCTGGCCAGTTCCAGGAGTTGGGGTGGGGCCCGGATGCCAAACCTGCAGAACCAACTCTGGAACAAGTCCTGGGGGGATGTCAGAGAGCAAGCGGGATGGCGGCGGGGGGGATGGGGGGGGGTTGGTGGCGGCGGGGGTCCATCTCTGGCCAAAGAACCGGGGAGACCCTGCTGTCGTCCCTTCACCCTCAGGGAACCCAGGGCAGGGTCAGAGGCAACTTCTGGCCACAAAGTCACCGCTTTCGCCCCACTGGCACCTGGACAAGCATCTCTCCGTGCAGCAACAAAGGAACATGCTGACCTCCTGCCCCATCCCGCATCTACTGGCTGCTTCACGTAATCTCAGCCCTGCTGGCCGGTAGACACCTAGTCGTCTGACAGCTGACCCCGCTCTCTTCAGAGAAAGCTTCTGATTATTTCTCAAGGGCTCAAAACAGGAATAAGGAGTTCAGCCCACCATGGCCTGTCTCTAAACTCCAACCAATAACTCACACAATGGGTGCTCTCTTGTCACTTAATAAAAACACGTACCTCCCACTATGTGTCTCTTCTACAAATGTTATTACCATTCGGTTCAGTGGAGCAAAGTGCTCACATTCAGAACATAGCCTCTACTCTTTCAAACATTCCACACATTTTCTCATTTTGTATTTCATCGACTTGAAAACCGGTTTTTACCTTGTCAAACAGAAGAAACCCCCAAACCCCTTTAGGCTAGTAAAATCACAGAACTATAAAATGATACGGACCATAATCACTACTCCCAAACTAACATGTAGAACGTCACTCAAAAATTCCTCTGAATTAGATGTCTTTCATTAAATCAATGCCGGGAACATGTCTGGCAGTTCAGTGAGAAGGACTCTGTCCTTTCACTGCAGGGGCACGAGTTCCATCCCTATCAGGGAATTACGACCCCAGATGCTGTTCGCTGTGGCCCCATCCCCTCACTCTCACCCCACCCTTCCCCATCCATCCCGCCTTCCCCCTGCCAAATTCTACGTGGTTAAGAAATGTTGTTAACAACGGTCTGTACAAGTGGCAAAAATCACGGAAGAAACCAAAATGTCCGGGATGAAGTAAAACTGCGTGCAGAAGCAAAAGCAAAGCATGCAATTGCCAATGTGAATGGAAAGGCAAAGAAAATTCTCTACAGGATCCTGGCCCGTCGTGGCCTGACCCATGAATACCCCGGCAGGTAAAAAGCTGTCAGAGCCCGAGGCTCCAGCACGGAGCAATGTGCTCAGGCCTGAGTCCCTCTTCTCCTGCCAGGACACACTTTTCA
>NW_024075337.1:0-2486 GCF_014754425.2 Oryx dammah
AGCACTTCCCCAAAAGTCAGGAACAAGACAAGGGTGCCCACTTTCACTACTACTATTCAACATAGTTTTGGAAGTTTTGGCCACAGCAATCAGAGCAGAAAAAGAAATCAAAGGAATCCAAATTGGAAAAGAAGAAGTAAAACTCTCACTGTTTGCAGATGACGTGATCCTCTACATAGAAAACCCTAAAGACTCCACCAGAAAATTACTAGAGCTAATCAATGTATATAGTAAGTTGCAGGATGTAAAATCAACACACAGAAATCCCTTGCATTCCTATACACTAATAATGAGAAAATAGAAAGAGAAATTAAGGAAACAATTCCATTCACCGTTGCAACGAAAAGAATGAAATACTTAGGAATATATCTACCAAAAGAAACTAAAGACCTATATATAGAAAATTATAAAACACTGGTGAAAGAAGTCAAAGAGGAGACTAATAGATGGAGAAATATACCATGTTCATGGAACAGAAGAACCAATATAGTGAAAATGGGTATACTACCCAAAGCTATCTATAGATTCAATGCAATCCCTATCAAGCTACCAATGGTATTTTTCACAGAGCTAGAACAAATAATTTCACAATTTGTATGGAAATACAAAAAACCTCGAATAGCCAAAGCAATCTTGAGAAAGAAGAATGGAACTGGAGGAATCAACCTGCCTGACTTCAGGCTCTACTACAAAGCCACAGTCATCAAGACAGTATGGTACTGGCACAAAGACAAAAATATAGATCAATGGAAAATAAATCCACACACCGATGGACACCTTATCTTTGACAAAGGAGGCAAGGATATACAATGGATTAAAGACAATCTCTTTAACAAGTGGTGCTGGGAAAACTGGTCAACCACTTGTAAAAGAATGAAACTAGAACACTTTCTAACACCATACACAAAAATAAACTCAAAATGTATTAAAGATCTAAATGTAAGACCAGAAACTATAAAACTCCTAGAGAAGAGAATAGGCAAAACACTCTCCGACATAAATCACAGCAGGATCCTCTATGACCTACCTCCCAGAATATTGGAAATAAAAGAAAAAATAAACAAATGGGACCTAATTAAACTTAAAATCTTCTGCACAACAAAGGAAACTAGAAGCAAGGTGAAAAGATGGCCTTCAGAATGGGAGAAAATAATAGTAAATGAAGCAATTGACAAACAACTAATCTCAAAAATATACAAACAACTCCTGCATCTCAATTCCAGAAAAATAAAAGACCAAATCAAAAAATGGGTCAAAGAACTAAATAGACATTTCTCCAAAGAAGACATACAGATGGCTAACAAACACATGAAAAGATGCTCAACATCACTCATTATCAGAGAAATGCAAATCAAAACCACAATGAGGTACCATTTCATGCCAGTCAGAATGGCTGCAATCCAAAAGTCTACAAGCAATAAATGCTGGAGAGGGTGTGGAGAAAAGGGAACCCTCTTATACCGTTGGTGGGAATGCAAATTAGTACAGCCACTATGGAGAACAGTGTGGAGATTCCTTTAAAAACTGGAAATAGAACTGCCTTATGACCCAGTAATCCCACTGCTGGGCATAAACACTGAAGAAACCAGAATTGAAAGAGATACGTCCACCCTAATGTTCATCACAGCACTGCTTATAATAGCCAGGACATGGAAGCAACCTAGATGTCCTTCAGCAGATGAATGGATAGGAAAGCTGTGGTACACATACACAATGGAGTATGACTCAGCCATTAAAAAGAATACATTTGATTCAGTTCTAATGAGGTGGATGAAACTGGAGCCTATTATACAGAGTGGAGTAAGCCAGAAAGAAAAACACCAGTACAGTATACTAACGCACATATATGGAATTTAGAAAGATGGTAATGATAACCCTGTATGTGAGACAGCAAAAGAGACACAGATGTATAGAACAGTCTTTTGGACTCTGTGGGAGAGGGAGAGGGTGGGATGATGTGGGAGAATGGCATTGAAACATGTATAATACAATATAAGAAATGAATCGCCAGTCCAGGTTCGATGCAGGATACAGGATGCTTGGGGCTGGTGCACTGTGATGACCCAGAGGGATGGTACTGGGAGGAAGGAGGGAGGGGCGTTCAGGATGGGGAACACGTGTATACCCGTCGTGAATTCATGTTGATGTATGGCAAAACCAATACAATATTGTAGAGTAAAAATAAATAAAGTTACATAATTTTTCAAAAAAACAAAAAGGGTCCTTCTTTATGACACATTCAGGCCAAAGCTTGGAACTGCAGGGCACCCGAGGACAGTGGCAGAGGCCCCACGGGGTGCCCACTCGACTCCCTCACAGCTGTCTTGCTGACTAAGCAGCCTGTGTCTTGACTCCCTGGGGGCACCTGTTTGCCCTCTTCTCTCGGACAGTGCTGGTTGTAAGATATAGATTGGGCTGATGCAGAAAAGGAAAGATGACCTCAACGGAAGTAGGTTACCTTTATTCAGGAAAGGAGGGGTGACAGT
>NW_024075338.1:0-2485 GCF_014754425.2 Oryx dammah
ATGCCACAGATCCCTGTATCAAGGCGACGGGAAGCCTGCCATGGTTGCTCCAGCTAATGAGGAAAGCGGACCTTCATGTCCCCACTCGAGACTAGGACAGACTACCCTGTGGTGCCTCCAGAAGTACCCAAGATCCATGTCAGCACTGGAGAGTAATCCTCAGGATCCGTCATAGACTCTACACGAGGACTTAGGCCCCGGTACCGACTGCAGACAATTCCCGACAGGCCGCTCGCAACTTGCATGGAGACTGGCCTTTCCTGAGACCACAAGTTAGGGTCCTAGAGGTCAACGTCGTAACTCAAGAAGGTCCTGTCACAACACTTCAAAATCCACGAGGTTCTCCCCTCCAGTCTAGATGAGGCCCTTTTCTGCTGAGGCGTCTCGAGGCAAATCACATCTTCCCTCTTGAACTTCGAAAGGAAGTATCACACCCTTGTTGCAAATCAGGAAGTTCCCCTACATTCTCGCCTCCACTCGAGAGGAACACCAAGGGTCCCGCCCACAACAAGAGGAGCCCCGTTTTCTCCTCATAGCTCTAGATGAGGTTTCCATTCCCTGCTTCATCGGGAAAGGATTCCCGGCCTCCCTGGCACATCTCGGAGGAGGCGCTCTCCACAGGAAATTCGAGAGGAACTCCAGCGGTGGTGCCACCATTCCCAATGTGCACAAAATTTCTCAGTACACTCCAGAAGAACCTGATTTCCCTGCACTGCGTCGACTTGCACACCGAGGATCGCCTCACACCACAGTGGCACGTGTGACACCCCTGTGGGAAACCCCCGTGGGAAAGCCTCCATGGAATGCCGCAGATCCCTGTATCAAGGCGACGGGAAGCCTGCTGCTGCTGCTCCAGCTCGTGAGGAATGCGGAAGTGCATGTCTCCACTCGAGACTAGTACAGACTCCCCTGTGGTTGCCTATGGATGTACCCCAAGATCCATGTCAGCAGTGGAGAGGAATCCTCAGGTTCCGTCATAGACTCCAGTCGAGGACTTAGGACATGGCTCGGAATGCAGAGGTTTCCCGACAGGCCGCTCGCAACTCGCATGGAGAATGGCCTTTCCTGAGGCCTAAGGGAGGATCCCAGAGTTCAACGTCGTAACTCGAGAAGGTCCCGGAACAACTCGAGAAAATCCAGGAGGTTCTCCCCTCCAGGTGAAATGAGGCCAGTTTCCGCTGAGGCGTCTCGAGGCAAATCACACCTTCCCTCTTGATCTTCGAAAGGGTCATTCACATCCTTGTTGCAACTCAAGAAGTTCCCCTACATACTCGCCTCCACTCGAGAGAAACCCCGAGAGTCCCGCCCACATCAAGAGGAGCCCCGTTTCTTCCTCATGGCTCCAGATGAGTGTTCCATTCTCTGCTTCGTCGGGAAGGGATTCCCGGGTTTCCTGGCGCATCTTTGAGGAGGCGCACTCCACAGGAAATTCGAGAGGAACTGCAACGGTGGTACCACCATTACCAATGTGCACAAAATTTCTCAGTCCACTGCAGAAGAACCTGATTTCCCTGCACTGCATCCACTTGCACACCGAGGATCGACTCACACCACAGTGGCACGTGTGACAGCTCTGTGGGAAACCCTCGTGGTAAAGCCTCCATGGAATGCCGCGATCCCTGTATCAAGGCGACGGGAAGACTGCCGCGGCTGCTCCAGCTCGTGAGGAATGCGGACCTTCATGTCCCCACACGAGACTAGGACAGACTCCCCTGTGGTGCCTCCAGAAGTACCCCAAGATCCATGTCAGCACTGGAGAGTAATCCTCAGGTTCCGTCATAGACTCCACATGAGGACTTAGGTCCCGGTACCGGCTGCAGAGGATTGCCAACAGGCCGCTCGCAACTCGCATGGAGACTGGCCTTTCCTGAGGCCACAAGGGAGGGTCCCAGAGGTCAATGTCGTAACTCGAAAAGGTCCTGCCACAACTCGAGAAAATCCACGAGGCTCTCCCCTCCAGGCTAGATGAGGCCCTTTTCCGCTGAGGCGTCTCGAGGCAAATCACACCTTCCCTGTTGAACTTCAAAAGGGACATTCACACCCTTGTTGCAACTCAAGAAGTTCCCCTACATACCCGCCTCTCCTCGAGAGGAACACCGAGGGTCCCGCCCACATCAAGAGGAGCCCCGTTTCCTCCTCATAGCTCCAGATGAGGGTTCCTTTCCCTGCTTCGTCGGGAAAGCATTCCCGGCTTTGCTGGCACATCTCGGAGGAGGGGCTCTCCACAGGAAAGTCGAAAGAAACTCCAGGGTTGGTACCACCATTCCCAATGTGCACAAAATATCTCAGTCCACTTAAGAAGAACCTGATTTCCCGCACTGCCTTGAATTTCACGTTGAGGGCCGACTCAACCACAGTGGCACGTGTGACAGCCCTGAGGGAAACCCTCGTGGGAAAGCCTCCATATAATGCCACAGTTCCCTGTATCAAGGCGACGGGAAGCCTGCCATGGCTGCTCCAGCTCATGAAGAAAGCGGACCTTCAT
>NW_024075339.1:0-2485 GCF_014754425.2 Oryx dammah
AGTAGGATAGGTGTAGCTCTTCTCTAAATTTTTGGTAGAATTCAGCTATGAAGCCGTCTGGACCTGGGCTTTTGTTTGCTGGAAGATTTCTGATTAAAGTTTCAATTTCTGTGCTTGTGATGGGTCTGTTAAGATATACATTCTAGAAGAGAATGAAAGAACTTAAAGACTTAGGCTTCCCTGGTGGCTTAACTGGTAAAGAATCTGCCTGCAATGCAGGAGACCCCAGTTTGGTCCCTGGGTTGAGAAGATCTCCTAGAAAAGGGAACAGCTACACACTCCAGTATTCTGGCCTGGAGAATTCAATGGACTGTATAGTCCATGGGGTCCCAAAGAGTCAGACAAGACTGAGAGAAGTTCACTTTCACACACAAAAACATGTTTATAGGCTTAGTGCTAAACAAACAAAAATTAAGAAACAGAATAAAATGCATAATGCAATGTGGTAGTTTAGTCACTAAGTTATGTCCCACTCTTGGGACCCCATGGACTTAGCCCACCAACCTTCTATATCCATGGGATTTCCCAGGCAATAATATTGGAGTGGGCTGACATTTCTTCTTTCAGGGATCTTTCTGAAAAACCCACATCTCCTGCATTGCAAGCAGATTCTTTACCACTGAACCACCAGGAAACCCCATATAATGCAATACCAATTACAAAATCTGAAGATATATGCTCACATGGTAATTTCACTCATAAGTATTCATTCATACAAATGAAAACGTGTCTATATAAGTAATTATATAAAAAATATTCATAGAAGCACTATTCATAGTATTTCAGAACTTGAGTGATGAAAATATTCATCAAGGTTTTATAGCAGAGGAAAGAATAATATTCATTTACCTTAGAGCAATAGAATATATATAAACATGTGTGGGGAAGCGTTAGTCACTCAGTCATGACCAACTTGTACCAACCCCATGGACTGTAGCCCTCCAGGATCCTCTGTCCATGGGATTCTCCAGACAAGAATATGGGAGTAGGTTTCCATTTCCTCCTCTAGAGGATCTTCATGACCCAGGGATTGAATGCTGGTCTCCTGCATTGCAGTCAGATTCTTTCCCATCTGAGCTTAAGTATGTTATTTATAACTACAGAGTCAATAACTTATGGAAATATAAATAGAAATATTCAGGTATAGATAGCTCTGAGACTGAGACTTGTAGGTACAGTGAGTTTTTAAAAGAAAAATAAATTTGATTTTTAAATTTGAGACCTTTAATTTTTTTGATGGTGATGTTATTACAATAATAATATTAGCAATGTATTTTTAAAATTGACTAGAAAATTCACTAGAATGTTGCAAAATAATTATTCCTTCTATCTGCCAGGAAGATAAATAAATATCTTTCAAAAAACTTATGTAGGTATTAGTTCAGTGCAAGTTGTTTAAGAGAGGGTACATTTTAAGACAAAAGCTAATGATTATGAAAGGGGAAATTAACAATAACACAGTAATAGTGGGAGACTTTAATACCCCACTCATACCTATAGATAGATTAACTAAACAGAAAATTAAAAGGAAACACAAACTTTAAATGATACAATAGACCAGTTAGACCTAATTGATATTTATAGGACATTTCACCCCAAAACAATGAATTTCACCTTTTTCTCAAGTGCTCACAGAACCTTCTCCAGGATAGATCACATCCTGGGCCATAAATCTAGCCTTGGTAAATTAAAAAAAAAAAAAAAAACAAAAAACTGAAATCATTCCAAGCATCTTTTCTGACCATAATGCAGTAAGATTAGATCTCAATTACAGGAAAAAAAAAAAAAAACTATTAAAAATGCCAACATATGGAGGCTGAGCAACACGCTTCTGAATAACCAACAAATCACAGAAGAAATCAAGAAAGAAGTCAAAATATGCATAGAAACGAATGAAAATGAAAACACAACAACCTAAAACCTGTGGGAGACTATAAAAGCAGTGCTAAGGGGAAAGTTCATAGCAATAGAGCCATACCTCAAGAAACAAGAAAAAAGTCAAATAAATAACCTAACTCTACACCTAAAGCAACTAGAAAAGGAAGAAATGGAGAACCCCAGGGTTAGTAGAAGGAAAGAAATCTTTAAAATTAGAGCAGAAGTAAATGCAGGGGAAAAAAAAAAGAGATACCATAGCAAAAATCAACAAAGCCAAAAGCTGGTTCTTTGAAAGGATAAATAAAATTGACAAACCATTAGCCAGACTCATCAAGAAACAAAGGGAGAAAAATCAAATCAATAAAATTAGAAATGAAAATGGAGAGATCACAACAGACAACACAGAAATACTAAGGATCATAACAGCAACTATGTGCCAATAAAATGGACAACGTGGAAGAAATGGACAAATTCTTAGAAAAGTACAACTTTCCAAAATTGAACCAGGAAGAAATAGACAATCTTAACAGACCCATCACAAGCACAGAAATTGAAACTTTAATGAGAAATCTCCCAGCAAACAAAAGACCAGGTCCAGACGGCTTCA
>NW_024075340.1:0-2484 GCF_014754425.2 Oryx dammah
GAGAGCTAGCAGGCTGTGGACTCATCCATCCCCTGCCGGAGGCAGGGGCCAGGCGGGCGCCAGCCAGAGCCAGAAAGGGGCAATCTCGGCCCCAGAGAGGGTATCCACTACCGAACTGCAAACAGGCTTCCAGTTTCTAACCAAAGACTTCCTGAGATTCTGGATGGTTGACATCCACCGGGAGGGTTGCAGCCAGAGGTCAGCTCCCCAGAAGAGACACACAGCACACCAGAGACGGGCATGCCCAGAAACCGGAGAGGTGATAAGCCACCCCGCACCTGAGGAGTGTGCTCACCATGCACCTGGTCGCCTGAAGTGCTAGGACCAGAATGGCACAAAACGCAGGCCCAACCAAGTCTGTGCCTTTGGGGAGTACCCGAGAATCGAAACCTGAGCGGCTTAGACCTGGGAAGTACACGCAACCCAGGATCTGCTTCCTGCAGAGCAACCTGAAGCCTGAGTGGTGTAGACTGGGAAAGCACACACACCGTGAGCGGGGGCAAACCCAGTGTGGCTGAGACACTGCCAGCACTCCCCACACACGCCAGGGATATTTGTTTGCAGTATGCCTCCCTCCCCACAGCACAACTGAACAAGTGAGCCTAAACAAGAGACCATCTTCGCCACCTTGTGTCAGGGTGGAAATTAGACACTGAAGACACCTGCAGAAGAAGAAGCCAAATAAACAGAGGGGAACTCTTTGGAAGTGACAGGTACAACAGATTAAAAACCCTGTAGTTAACACCAACTACACTGGAAGAGTCCTATAGCTCTTGAGACGTATAAGCTGGAACAAGGAACTATGTGAAACTGAACTGACCCCACACTGCCTGCAACAGCACCAGAGAAATTCCTAGATATATTTTTACTGTTATCATTTAAAAAATTGTTTTTTTTTTTAAGTCCTCTATTCCCCCTTTAATTTTCATTTTTATAACCTTCTATTACCTTGCCAAAAAAAGACCCTATTTTTAAAGCAAACTTCATATACATTTCTTATACTTTTTGTGATTTTTTTTAATATTGTTTTTTTTTGTTTGTTTTTTTTTTTTTTTGGTATTTCGATTCTTACATGTTATTATACATGTTTCAATGCCATTCTCCCAAATCATCACACCCTCTCCCTCTCCCTCTGAGTCCAAAAGTCCGCTATACACATCTGTGTCTCTTTTGCTGTCCTGCATACAGGGTCATCATTGCCATCTTCCTAAATTCCATATATATGTGTTAGTATACTGTATTGGTGTTTTTCTTTCTGGCTCACTTCACTCTGTATAATCGGCTCCAGTTTCATCCATCTCATCAGAACTGATTCAAATGTATTCTTTTTAATGGCTGAGTAATACTCCATTGTGTATATGTACCACAGCTTTCTTATCCATTCATCTACTGATGGACATCTAGGTTGTTTCCATGTCCTAGCTATTATAAACAGTGCTGCGATGAACATTGGGGTACATGTGTTTCTTTCAATTCTGGTTTCCTCTGTGTGTATGCCCAACAGTGGGATTGCTGGGTCATAAGGCATTTCTATTTGCAATTTTTTAAGGAATCTCCACACTGTTCTCCATAGTGGCTGTACTAGTTTGCACTCCCACCAACAGTGTAGGAGGGTTCCCTTCTCTCCACACCCTCTCCAGCATTTATTGCTTGCAGATTTTTGGATCGCAGACATTCTGACTGGTGTGAAGTGGTACCTCATTGTGGTTTTGATTTGCATTTCTCTTATAATGAGTGATGTTGAGCATCTTTTCATGTGTTTGTTAGCCATCCGTATGTCTTCTTTGGAGAAATGTCTATTTAGTTCTTTGGCCCATTTTTTTATTGGGTCGTTTATTTTTCTGGAATTGAGCTGCAGGAGTTGCTTGTATATTTTTGAGATTAGTTGTTTGTCAGTTGCTTCATTTGCTATTATTTTCTCCCATTCGGAAGGCTGTCTTTTCACTTTGCTTATGTTTTCCTTTGTTGTGCAGAAGCTTTTAATTTTAATTAGATCCCATTTGTTTATTTTTGCTTTTATTTCCAGAATTCTGGGAGGTGGATCATAGAGGATCCTGCTGTGGTTTATGTCAGAGAGTGTTTTGCCTATGTTCTCCTCTAAGAGTTTTATAGTTTCTGGTCTTACATTTAGATCTTTAATCCATTTTGAGTTTATCTTTGTGTGTGGTGTTAGAAAGTGATCTAGCTTCATTCTTTTACAAGTGGTTGACCAGTTTTCCCAGCACCACTTGTTAAAGAGATTGTCTTTACTCCATTGTATATTCTTGCCTCCTTTGTCAAAGATAAGGTGTCCATATGTATGTGGATTTATCTCTGGGCTTTCTATTTTGTTCCATTGATCTATATGTCTGTCTTTGTGCCAATACCATACTGTCTTGATGACTGTGGCTTTGTAGTAGAGCCTGAAGTCAGGCAAATTGATTCCTCCAGTTCCATCCTTCTTTCTCAAGATTGCTTTGGCTATTCGTGGTTTTTTGTATTTCC
>NW_024075341.1:0-2484 GCF_014754425.2 Oryx dammah
CTCATTGGAAAAGACTCTGATGCTGGGAGGGATTGGGGGCAGGAGGAAAGGGGGACAACAGAGGATGAGATGGCTGGATGGCATCACCGACTCAATGGACATGAGTTTGAGCGAACTCCGGGAGATGGTGATGGACAGGGAGGCCTGGCGTGCTGTGATTCATGGGGTCGCAAAGAGTCGGACACGACTGAGTGACTGAACGAACTGAACTGAAAGATATTTTAAAAATTGTGCTTGTTTCTGACTATTTAAAAATATTAGTATGCTGGGGGAAAATCACGTATGGGCGCGATTTCCTTGTTATCACAACATCCTTTCCCTATTTACCAATCATGAGTGAGGTGTGTTTGTTAAAGAAGTCTGCCTTGGAGCAGAAGAGACTGTCCTCAGAGAGTCTTTCCAACTCTGATGTTCTAGAACAGGGGGTTGGCAAACTACAGCCCTGGGGTCAAATTCAGCCCACTGCCTGTTTTTATGTTTTGTTTTTGCATTTAAATGAAAATTTTAACTTTAAAAAATATTTATATATTTATATTTTTGGTTGCGCTGGGTCTTTGTTGCTGCAAGTGGACTCTCTCTGGCTTCAGAGAGCAGGGGCTACCCTCTAATTGCGGTGCGTGGGCTCCTCATTGTGGTGGCTTCTCCCATTTTGGACTATAGGCTGGAGACCATGCAGGCTCAGGAGCTGTGGTGCATGGGCTTAGTTGCTCCATAGCATGTGGTATCTTCCCGGACCAGGGATCGAACCCTTGTCCCCTGCCTTGGCAGGAGGATTTGTATCTCACTGTACCACCAGGGAAGTCCCAGGAAATTTTCATTTTTAATGATTGCAAAAAACATAAAATGTACCATCTCAGCCATTTTTCAAGTACAATTCCATAGGTGTAAGTATATCCACATTTTTGTGCCCACTGCCTGTTTTTGTAAATAAAGTTTTATTGGAACATGATCATGCTCATTTGTTTATGTATCTTGTATGGCTGTTTTTTTTTTGCTACAAGGTGAGAGTTGGGTAATTGTAACAGGGACAGGATGGCCCACAAAACTGAAAATATTTGCTCTCTGGCTTTGTACAGAAAACGTTTTCTGACCTCTGTTCTAGAACTATGAGAATGGTTGTCTTCCTGGGTCTATAACCTCTTCCTGCTCTGAGGTCTCTGCCCTTTCCCAGAGGCCAGACTTAGTTGTGATAAAGATGTGCTGCTGTAACAAAGAGTCTCTATAATGCAGTGGGTCCAAGCTCATCATTGTCAGCTGGGCTGCCTCAGTTTCTCCTTGGTGGCTGAGGACAGATAAGATGTGAGGAGTCGCTAGTTGAAGCAGCTGGGATTCATCTGGCCACCTTTCATGTGGGTGGGCTTCCCCCGCTGAGTCACCGTCCCTCCTGTACCCCAGGAGAAAGGGGACCCACCCTGCCTCTACCAGGATGTTGCCCAGGCCTTCCCAGGATAGCCGTGGCTAGGTCCTCTGAAGTCACATTTCCTCACTCCTGGCCCAGGCAGAGAGGGCAAACTCCCTCCCTCTGAGACTTAAAAAATTTTTTTTTCCGCATGTGAGAGCTTAGTTCCCTGACCAGGGATCAAACCTGTGCCCTCTGCATGGAAGCACAGAGTCTTAACCATTGGACTGCCAGCGAAGCTCCCTTCTAAGACTTTTGCCTCAGGGAAACCACTAAGTTCAGGCTTGCCTAACTGGAAAGTGAAAGTGTTAGTTGCTCAGTCGTGTCCAACTCTTTGTGACCCTCATGGCCTGTAGCCCACCAGGCTCCTCTGTCCACGGGATTCTCAAGGCAAGAATATTGGAGTGGGTAGCCATGCCCTCCTCCAGGGCATCTTCCCAACCCAGGGACTGAACCCAGGCATCTTGCATTACAGGCAGATTCTTTACTGTCTGAGCCATCAGGGAAGCCCTGACTAATTGGAAAGTGATTCTTAACCTCATTGCTCTGAAACTCCTGCGTCCCGCACTCTTGAGGACTAGTAATTACACCAAGGCCTCCTTCCGAATGAAGCTCACGTCCTGGCCAGGCAGGGCAGGACAAGCACATTTCTAACTTGCTTTAGAAATACAGGAAAGTTTTACTATAGCATGACAGGTATTCATTATCAAAAGACACAATAGCCCCACAGGACAAAAAAAGTGAAAATTAAGAAAATGCCTCTTCTTCTCTTGTGCTGTAGCCCCACTCCTCAGTGTAGCCTGTATTTTTCCCTTTGTTTTCTCTCCATTACAACCACATTCTTCTGTACAGCAATGGAAGTGTGTGACTGTACTTGTCTTCTTCTTGAGAAAATGGAACTCAGGCATTGCTTCATGTCTGCACCTGGGGATCAGCCTCAATGTCTTTAACACCTGTTTAGTAACTTATATGCAGAGTACATCATGAGAAACGCTGGACTGGAAGAAATACAAGCTGGAATCAAGATTGCCGGGAGACATATCAATAACCTCAGATATGCAGATGACACCACCCTTATGGCAGAA
>NW_024075342.1:0-2484 GCF_014754425.2 Oryx dammah
CTCATTGGAAAAGACTCTGATGCTGGGAGGGATTGGGGGCAGGAGGAAAGGGGGACAACAGAGGATGAGATGGCTGGATGGCATCACCGACTCAATGGACATGAGTTTGAGCGAACTCCGGGAGATGGTGATGGACAGGGAGGCCTGGCGTGCTGTGATTCATGGGGTCGCAAAGAGTCGGACACGACTGAGTGACTGAACGAACTGAACTGAAAGATATTTTAAAAATTGTGCTTGTTTCTGACTATTTAAAAATATTAGTATGCTGGGGGAAAATCACGTATGGGCGCGATTTCCTTGTTATCACAACATCCTTTCCCTATTTACCAATCATGAGTGAGGTGTGTTTGTTAAAGAAGTCTGCCTTGGAGCAGAAGAGACTGTCCTCAGAGAGTCTTTCCAACTCTGATGTTCTAGAACAGGGGGTTGGCAAACTACAGCCCT
This sequence comes from Oryx dammah, assembly GCF_014754425.2. Classification (NCBI taxonomy): domain Eukaryota; kingdom Metazoa; phylum Chordata; class Mammalia; order Artiodactyla; family Bovidae; genus Oryx; species Oryx dammah. Next base: position 445 of record NW_024075342.1, read on the forward strand.
GGGGTCAAATTCAGCCCACTGCCTGTTTTTATGTTTTGTTTTTGCATTTAAATGAAAATTTTAACTTTAAAAAATATTTATATATTTATATTTTTGGTTGCGCTGGGTCTTTGTTGCTGCAAGTGGACTCTCTCTGGCTTCAGAGAGCAGGGGCTACCCTCTAATTGCGGTGCGTGGGCTCCTCATTGTGGTGGCTTCTCCCATTTTGGACTATAGGCTGGAGACCATGCAGGCTCAGGAGCTGTGGTGCATGGGCTTAGTTGCTCCATAGCATGTGGTATCTTCCCGGACCAGGGATCGAACCCTTGTCCCCTGCCTTGGCAGGAGGATTTGTATCTCACTGTACCACCAGGGAAGTCCCAGGAAATTTTCATTTTTAATGATTGCAAAAAACATAAAATGTACCATCTCAGCCATTTTTCAAGTACAATTCCATAGGTGTAAGTATATCCACATTTTTGTGCCCACTGCCTGTTTTTGTAAATAAAGTTTTATTGGAACATGATCATGCTCATTTGTTTATGTATCTTGTATGGCTGTTTTTTTTTTGCTACAAGGTGAGAGTTGGGTAATTGTAACAGGGACAGGATGGCCCACAAAACTGAAAATATTTGCTCTCTGGCTTTGTACAGAAAACGTTTTCTGACCTCTGTTCTAGAACTATGAGAATGGTTGTCTTCCTGGGTCTATAACCTCTTCCTGCTCTGAGGTCTCTGCCCTTTCCCAGAGGCCAGACTTAGTTGTGATAAAGATGTGCTGCTGTAACAAAGAGTCTCTATAATGCAGTGGGTCCAAGCTCATCATTGTCAGCTGGGCTGCCTCAGTTTCTCCTTGGTGGCTGAGGACAGATAAGATGTGAGGAGTCGCTAGTTGAAGCAGCTGGGATTCATCTGGCCACCTTTCATGTGGGTGGGCTTCCCCCGCTGAGTCACCGTCCCTCCTGTACCCCAGGAGAAAGGGGACCCACCCTGCCTCTACCAGGATGTTGCCCAGGCCTTCCCAGGATAGCCGTGGCTAGGTCCTCTGAAGTCACATTTCCTCACTCCTGGCCCAGGCAGAGAGGGCAAACTCCCTCCCTCTGAGACTTAAAAAATTTTTTTTTCCGCATGTGAGAGCTTAGTTCCCTGACCAGGGATCAAACCTGTGCCCTCTGCATGGAAGCACAGAGTCTTAACCATTGGACTGCCAGCGAAGCTCCCTTCTAAGACTTTTGCCTCAGGGAAACCACTAAGTTCAGGCTTGCCTAACTGGAAAGTGAAAGTGTTAGTCGCTCAGTCGTGTCCAACTCTTTGTGACCCTCATGGCCTGTAGCCCACCAGGCTCCTCTGTCCACGGGATTCTCAAGGCAAGAATATTGGAGTGGGTAGCCATGCCCTCCTCCAGGGCATCTTCCCAACCCAGGGACTGAACCCAGGCATCTTGCATTACAGGCAGATTCTTTACTGTCTGAGCCATCAGGGAAGCCCTGACTAATTGGAAAGTGATTCTTAACCTCATTGCTCTGAAACTCCTGCGTCCCGCACTCTTGAGGACTAGTAATTACACCAAGGCCTCCTTCCGAATGAAGCTCACGTCCTGGCCAGGCAGGGCAGGACAAGCACATTTCTAACTTGCTTTAGAAATACAGGAAAGTTTTACTATAGCATGACAGGTATTCATTATCAAAAGACACAATAGCCCCACAGGACAAAAAAAGTGAAAATTAAGAAAATGCCTCTTCTTCTCTTGTGCTGTAGCCCCACTCCTCAGTGTAGCCTGTATTTTTCCCTTTGTTTTCTCTCCATTACAACCACATTCTTCTGTACAGCAATGGAAGTGTGTGACTGTACTTGTCTTCTTCTTGAGAAAATGGAACTCAGGCATTGCTTCATGTCTGCACCTGGGGATCAGCCTCAATGTCTTTAACACCTGTTTAGTAACTTATATGCAGAGTACATCATGAGAAACGCTGGACTGGAAGAAATACAAGCTGGAATCAAGATTGCCGGGAGACATATCAATAACCTCAGATATGCAGATGACACCACCCTTATGGCAGAA
>NW_024075343.1:0-1266 GCF_014754425.2 Oryx dammah
GAAAGGCCAGTCTCCATGCGAGTTGCGAGCGGCCTGTTGGCAATCCTCTGCAGCCGGTACCGGGGCCTAAGTCCTCATGTAGAGTCTATGACGGAACCTGTTGATTACTCTCCAGTGCTGACATGGATCTTGGGGTACTTCTGGAGGCACCACAGGGGAGTCTGTCCTAGTCTCGAGTGGGGACATGAAGGTCCGCATTCCTCACGAGCTGGAGCAGCCGCGGCAGTCTTCCCGTCGCCTTGATACAGGGATCTGCGGCATTCCATGGAGGCTTTAACACGAGGGTTTCCCACAGAGCTGTCACACGTGCCAATGTGGTGTGAGTCGATCCTCGGTGTGCAAGTCGACGCAGTGCAGGGAAATCAGGTTCTTCTGCAGTGGACTGAGAAATTTTGTGCACATTGGTAATGGTGGTACCACCGCTGGAGTTCCTCTCGAATTTCCTGTGGAGTGCGCCTCCTCAAAGATGCGCCAGGAAACCCGGGAATCCTTTCCCGACGAAGGAGGGAATGGAACACTCATCTAGAGACATGAGGAAGAAACGGGGCTCCTCTTGATGTGGGCGGGACTCTCGGGGTTTCTCTCGAGTGGAGGCGAGTATGTAGGGGAACTTCTTGAGTTGCAACAAGGAAGTGAAGGACCCTTTCGAAGATCAAGAGGGAAAGTGTGATTTGCCTCGAGACGCCTCAGCGGAAACTGGCCTCATTTCACCTGGAGGGGAGAACCTCGTGGATTTTCTCGAGTTGTTGCGGGACCTTCTCGAGTTACGACGTTGAACTCTGGGACCCTCCCTTGGGCCTCAGGAAAGGCCATTCTCCATGCGAGTTGGGAGCGGCCTGTCGGGAAACCTCTGCATTCCGAGCCATGTCCTAAGTCCTCGACTGGAGTCTATGACGGAACCTGAGGATTCCTCTCCACTGCTGACATGGATCTTGGGGTACTTCCATAGGCAACCACAGGGGAGTCTGTACTAGTCTCGAGTGGAGACATGCACGTCCGCATTCCTCACGAGCTGGAGCAGCTGCGGCAGGCTTCCCGTCGCCTTGATACAGGGATCTGCGGCATTCCATGGAGGCTTTCCCACGGGGGTTTCCCACAGGGGTGTCACACGTGCCACTGTGGTGTGAGGCGATCCTCGGTGTGCAAGTCGACGCAGTGCAGGGAAATCAGGTTCTTCTGGAGTGTACTGAGAAATTTTGTGCACATTGGGAATGGTGGCACCACCGCTGGAGTTCCTCTCGAATTTCCTGTGGAGAGCGCCTCCTC
>NW_024075343.1:1366-2483 GCF_014754425.2 Oryx dammah
TTCCTCTCGAGTGGAGGCGAGAATGTAGGGGAACTTCCTGATTTGCAGCAAGGGTGTGATACTTCCTTTCGAAGTTCAAGAGGGAAGATGTGATTTGCCTCGAGACGCCTCAGCAGAAAAGGGCCTCATCTAGACTGGAGGGGAGAACCTCGTGGATTTTGAAGTGTTGTGACAGGACCTTCTTGAGTTACGACGTTGACCTCTAGGATCCTAACTTGTGGTCTCAGGAAAGGCCAGTCTCCATGCAAGTTGCGAGCGGCCTGTCGGGAATCGGCTGCAGTCGGTACCGGGGCCTAAGTCCTCGTGAAGAGTCTATGACGGATCCTGAGGATTACTCTCCAGTGCTGACATGGATCTTGGGTATTTCTGGAGGCACCACAGGGCAGTCTGTCCTAGTCTCGAGTGGGGACATGAAGGTCCGCTTTCCTCATTAGCTGGAGCAACCATGGCAGGCTTCCCGTCGCCTTGATACAGGGATCTGTGGCATTATATGGAGGCTTTCCCACGAGGGTTTCCCACAGGGCTGTCACACGTGCCACTGTGGTGTGAGTCGATCCTCGGTGTGCAAGTCTACGCAGTGCAGGAAAATCAGGTTCTTGTGCAGTGGACTGAGACATTTTGTGCCCATTGGGAATGGTGGCACCACCGCTGGATTTCCTCTCAAATTTCCTGTGGAGAGCGCCTCCTCCGAGATGCGCCGGGAAAGCCGGGAATTCTTTCCGGATGAAGCAGGGAATGGAACCATCATCTAGAGCTATGAGTAGGAAACGGGGCTCCCCTTGATGTGGGAGCGAACCTCGGGGTTCCTCTCGAGTTGAGGCGGGTATGTAGGGGAACTTTTTGAGTTGCAGCAAGGGTGTGAAGGACCCTTTCGAAGATCAAGAGGGAAGGTGTGATTTGCCTCGAGACGCCTCAGCGTTAACGGCCCTCATTTCACCTGGAGGGGAGAACTTCGTGGATTTTCTCAAGTTGTGGCGGGATCTCCTCGAGTTACGACGTTGACCACTGGGACCCACTCTTGTGGCCTCAGGAAAGGCCAGTCTCCATGCGAGTGGCGAGCGGCCTGTCGGGAATCCTCTGCAGTCTGTACCGGGGCCTAAGTCCTCGTTTGGAGTCT
>NW_024075344.1:0-2483 GCF_014754425.2 Oryx dammah
GATTTGCATTTCTCTGATAATGAGTGATGTTGAGCATCTTTTCATGTATTTTTTAATATGCTGTCTAGGTTGGTCATAACTTTCCTTCCAAGGAGTAAATGTCTTTTAATTGCATGGCTGCAATCACCATCTGCAGTGATTTTGGAGCCCCCAAAAATAAAGTCAGCCACTGTTTCCACTGTTTCCCCATCTATTTGTCATGAAGTGTTGGGACCAAATGTCTTGATCTTTGTTTTCTGAATGTTGAGCTTTAAGCCAACTTTTTCACTCTCCTCTTTTACTTTCATCAAGAGGCTCCTTAGTTCCTCTTCACTTTCTGCCATAAGGGTGGTATCATCTGCATATCTGAGGTTATTGATATTTCTCCCAGCAGTCTTGATTCCAGCTTGTGCTTCTTCCAGTCCAGCATTTCTCATGATGTACTCTACATATAAGTTGAATAAGCAGGGTATCAATATACAGTCTTGACATACTCCTTTTCCTATTTGGAACCAGTCTGTTGTTCCATGTCCAGTTCTAACTGTTGCTTCCTGACCTGCATACAGGTTTCTCAAGAGGCAGGTCCGGTGGTCTGGTATTTCCATCTCTTTCAGAATTTTGCACAGTTTATTGTGATCCACACAGTCAAAAGCTTTGGCATAGTCAATAAAGCAGAAATAGATGTTTTTCTGGAACTCTCTTGCTTTTTCGATGATCCAGTCTTTATATGAGCATTTATCTTTATTCAAACTAGATTTTTATATTAAAAACAACAGCCTTGGGAATGTAGAAGTTAAAGATGTCAGAATGCTTTGGTCTACATTATCAGTTTGTGTGTGCATGCACGTGTGTGTGTGTGTGTATTCAGGTATAACTATGTACTTAGTGCTTGTTTACCTTTCTGGGATCTCATTATTCAGTCTGTGTTGAAATGTTTGCCTGAACTGGAAATCCCAGTGATCCTCGGCTTGGTGAGTCACATGCTACAAACAGAAACAAAGAGTAAAGGCAGGTATGGTTAGAAGGGGACAGAGAGGAGCCTTTGTAAGTATGACAAGAACAAGTGGAAGTTTAGAAAAAAGGTAGAGAATGTGTTTCTCTAAGATACTGGTGGAGATGAAATAGAACATCTTTGCAAAATAGCTGTTATATCAATTAATTAGTGTGAGGGCCCCCAAATAAATTATTTTCACAGGCAACTATGTCTAAGATTTAGAAATCAAGCTCCAGCTTCTGCTTCCATATTTATTAGCAATGACCATAAGTATTAAATTGTTGCAGAAATAACATGTTGTGTAATGAATGGAACAGTGAAAAGAGGAATCATTCTTAATTATAAATTATGATTCCGTGACATTAAATAATTATATACTTTTAAAACCTAGTATTCTCCAGCCACTGTTTGCTCTATTTGTCCATCTCACATCGTCTCTTTCTTTCTTCTTTCATTTGTGCCTTCATTTATTCAGTGAATAGCAGGTGTCCACTATATATCAAACACTGTTCTAGGCAAAGGGACTAAAGTAATAAACAAAAAGTGCAGAAAATCCCTGCCCTCTTAGAGTTTACTTTCTAGCAGGAAAAACAGACAAGGCTAGGGAGGGTCTCACTGAGGTCATTTTGAAAAGACAGGAAGGATGTGAGAGACTGAGCCTGGTGGGTATCTGGAGGGGAGAATGATTCAGGAAGAGAAATAACTGCAAAGTCCTGGGATGAGAACATGCCTGGTGTGTTGAGGAAATAGCTAGGACATCAGTGGCTGGAGAGGACTGAGCATAGGAGAGAGTACTAGGAGTTGAGATCAGAGAAGTATGGAATGCAAGAATATGTAGGTCCTTACGGGCCATTGAAAGATTGTGGCTTTTATTGGGTGTAACATAGAAAGCAAATGGAGATCTTGTTTTGTTTAAATAAAATTCTTATTTTCAGTATATCTATATTTTTTTCTTTTATTTTACTTTACAATATTGTATTGGTTTTGCCATACATCAACATGAATCCACCACGGGTGTACACGTGTTCCCAATCCTGAACCCCCCTCCCCCTCCCTCCCCACACCATCCCTCTGGCTCATCCCAGTGCATCAGCCCCAAGCATTCTGTATCCTGCATCAAACCTGGACTGGCAATTCATTTCTTATATGATATTATACTTGTTTCAATGCCATTCTCCCAAATCATCCCACCCTCGCCCTCTCCCACAGAGTCAAAAAGACTGTACTATACATCTCTGTCTCTTTTGCTATCTCGTATACAGGGTTATTGTTACCATCTTTCTAAATTCCATATATATGCGTTAGTATATTGTACTGGTGTTTTTCTGACTTACTTCACTCTGTATAATAGGCTCCAGTTTCATCTACCTCATTAGAACTGATTCAAATGTATTCTTTTTAATGGCTGAGTAATACTCCATTGTGTATATGTACCCCAGCTTTCTTATCCATTCATCTGCTGATGGACATCTAGGTTGCTTCCATGTCCTGGCTATTATAAACAGTGCTG
>NW_024075345.1:0-2483 GCF_014754425.2 Oryx dammah
GGAGAGTGTGCACGGGCTGCCCAGAGCCTGGTCCAGTGTCTGACATATATCAGTGCTCAGTATGTATTTGGTGGAAAAATTAAAAGGCACAGGAAGAAGTAGAGGAGAGAGTAAGTATGAGAGCACAAAATAAGGGACTTAAGACTCTTTATTCTGCAGTTTCTGGTCCTGTTCGATAACAAAATCCAGGTCCGTCTCTACCACATCCATTTCCTTTGAATAAACTCCCCCTTCTTAACTTTAGCCTGATTAATGGGCTTCTGTTGTTAATAGCCAAACAATTCTGAAAAAAGTTCCCCAAAATTCTGAACATTCTTGGACTCTTATCTCCTCTCCTACTTACCAGTCATCCCTTTAAGTCTGGCTGCTGCCCCCACCCCTCCACCAAACCACCTCTCACAGCCGGACCAAACGTTCCACGTTACTGACACTAAGCCACACTCCTCAGCAGGGACTCTGTGCTGCTCATCCTTTCTTGTCTTTGTAACAGTCTCCAAATAAAGACAAAGCCCTCACCCGGTCCTATGTAGCATGGCCCTGCCAATGGTCCCATCCTCAGCTCTCTCCAGGTCCTATTTGCACTTTCTGCCCTGGCCACATCAGCCTTCCTCACTCTCTATCTTGAGATACCTGCTGCTGCCACAGGACGTTTGCACAGACTGTTGCCTCTTCCTGGATATTATTTTCTTATCAAATAACACTACTAATCCTTCTCATCTCAACTCGTGATCATTTTATTTTTCAAGAAAACTTTCATGATAATCTCCCCCTACAAACTGGACTACGTGTTGCTTTTGGATTCTGTTGACATCAGGTACCTCTATTGTTCCAGTCACAGCTGATATTTTCTAAGTTGTGCAATTATATAATTATTAACTGCCTCCTAAATTATCATAGAGTCTTCTCCAACACCACAGTTCAAAAGCATCAATTCTTCAGTGCTCAGCTTTCTTCAGAGTCCAACTCTCACATCCATGAATGACCACTGGAAAAACCATAGCCTTGACTAGACAGACCTTAGTTGGCAAAGTAATGTCTCTGCTTTTCAATATGCTATCTAGGTTGGTCATAACTTTCCTTCCAAGGAGTAAGTGTCTTTTAATTTCATGGCTGCAATCACCATCTGCAGTGATTTTGGAGCCCCCAAAACTAAAGTCTGACACTCTTTCCACTGTTTCCCCATCTATTTCCCATGAAGTAATGGGACCAGATGCTATGATCTTCGTTTTCTGAATGTTGAACTTTAAGCCAACTTTTTCACTCTCCTGTTTGACTTTCATCAAGAGGCTTTTTAGTTTCTCTTCACTTTTTGCCATAAGGATGGTGTCATCTGCATATCTGAGGTTATTGATATTTCTCCCGGCAATCTTGATTCCAGCTTGTGCTTCTTCAAGCCCAGCATTTCTCATGATGCATATAAGTTACATAAGCATGGTGACAATATACAGCCTTGATGTACTCCTTTTCCTATTTGGAACCAGTCTGTTGTTCCATGTCCAGTTCTAACTGTTGCCTCTTGACCTGCATATAGGTTTCTCAAGAGGCAGGTCAGGTGGTCTGGTATTCCCATCTCTTTCAGAATTTTCCACAGTTTATTGTGATCCACACAGTCAAAGGCTTTGGCATAGTCAATAAAGCAGAAATAGATGTTTTTCTGGAACTCTCTTGCTTTTTCCATGATCCAGAGGATGTTGGCAATTTGATCTCTGGTTCCTCTGCCTTTTCTAAAACCAGCTTGAACATCTGGAAGTTCACGGTTCATGTATTGCTGAAGCCTGGCTTGGAGAATTTTGAGCATTACTTTACTAGCGTGTGAGATCAGTGTAATTGTTGGAGAAGACTCTTGGGAGTCCCTTGGATTGCAAGGAGATCCAACCAGTCCATTCTAAAGGAGATCAGCCTTGGGTGTTCTTTGGAAGGAATGATGCTAAAGCTAAACTCCAGTACTTTGGCCACCTCACGTGAAGAGTTGACTCATTGGAAAAGACTCTGATGCTGGGAGGGATTGGGGTCAGGAGGAAAAGGGGATGACAGAGGGTGAGATGGCTGGATGGCATCACTGACTCGATGGACGTGAGTCTGAGTGAACTCTGGGAGTTGGTGATGGACAAGGAGGCCTGGCGTGCTGTGATTCATGGGGTCGCAAAGAGTCGGACACGACTGAGAGACTGAACTGAACTGAAATTATAATAGAAGCTTCATGAGGTTGCTAGATGTCAGATTATATCAAGACTACTTGTTGAGTGAATGAATCCTCCAGGAAACTACTCCAGTCCTAAACCCCCAGGAAGAATCCACTCCAGAGTCACACGGAGCCAGTGAGTTCAGCAGATCGCAGACGCTGAGAGAGGCAACACAGGTGACTGCCCACTGCCCACTGTGCAGTCCCTCGCCCCACCTGGCACCCACTGGGAAGCATGTTCAGTGGAGAGTGCACGGGGCTAGCAGCCCAGAGTCATGAGCCTAAGTCCAGCTCTGCCCTC
>NW_024075346.1:0-2482 GCF_014754425.2 Oryx dammah
TACATGACTACTGGAAAAACCACAGCTTTGATTAGATAGACCTTTGTTAGCAGAGTAATGTCTCCGCTTTTTAATATGCTGTCTAGGGTGGTCATATCTTTTCTTCCACTGAGTAAGCATCTTAACTTCATGGATGCAGTCACCATCTGCAGTGATTTTGGAGCCCAAGAAAATAAAAACTCTTTCCATTGTGTCCCCATCTACTTACCATGAAGTCATGGGACCAGATACCATGATCTTCATTTTTTGAATGTTGAGCTTTAAGCCTAAAATGGACTGGAATGGGTGAATTTAACTCAGATGACCATTATATCTACTACTGTGGGCAGGAATCCCTCAGAAGAAATGGAGTAGCCATCATGGTCGACAGAAAAGTCTGAAATGCAGTACTTGGATGCAATCTCAAAAATGACAGAATGATCTCTGTTTGTTTCCAAGGCAAACCATTCAATATCACAGTAATCCAAGTCTATGCCCCAACCAGTAACGCTGAAAAAGCTGAAGTTGAATGGTTCTATGAAGACCTACAAGACCTTTTAGAACTAACACCCAAAAAAGATGTCCTTTTCATTATAGGGGACTGGAATGCAAAAGTAGGAAGTCAAGAAACACCTGGAGTAACAGGCAAATTTGGCCTTGGAATGCAGAATGAAACAGGGCAAAGACTAACAGAGTTTTGCCAAGAAAATGCTTTGGTCATAGCAAACACCCTCTTCCAACAACACAAGACAAGACTCTACACATGGACATCACCAGATGGTCAACAATGAAATCAGATTGATTATATTCTCTGCAGCAAAAGATGGAGAAGCTCTATACAGTCAACAAAAACAAGACCAGGAGCTGACTATGGCTCAGATCATGAACTTCTTATTACCAAATTCAGACTGAAATTGAAGAAAACAGAGAAAACTGCTACACCATTCAGGTATGGCCTCAATCAAATCCCTTATGATTATACAGTGGAAGTGAGAAATAGATTTCAGGGCCTAGATCTGATAGATAGAGTGCCTGATGAACTATGGAATGAGGTTCGTGACATGTACAGGAGACAGGGATCAAGACCATCCCCATGGAAAAGAAATGCAAAAAGGCAAAATGGCTGTCTGGGGAGGCCTTACAAATAGCTGTGAAAAGAAGAGAGGCAAAAAGCAAAGGAGAAAAAGAAAGATATAAGCATCTGAATGCAGAGTTCCAAAGAATAGCAAGAAGAGATAAGAGAGCCTTCTTCAGCGATCAATGCAAAGAAATAGAGGAAAACAACAGACTGGGAAAGACTAAAGATCTCTTCAAGAAAACTAGAGATACCAAGGGAACATTTCATGCAAAGATGGGCTCGATAAGGGACAGAAATGGTATGGACCTAACAGAAGCAGAAGATATTAAGAAGAGATGGCAAGAATACACAGAAAAACTGTACAAAAAGGATCTTCATGACCTGGATAATCACGATGGTGTGATCACTAATCTAGAGCCAGACATCTTGGAATGTGAAGTCAAGTGGGCCTTAGAAAGCATCACTACGAACAAAGCTAGTGGAGGTGATGGGATTCCAGTAGACCTATTTCAAATCCTGAAAGATGATGCTGTGAAAGTGCTGCACTCAATATGCCAGCAAATTTGGAAAACTCAGCAGTGGCCAAAGAACTGGAAAAGGTCCGTTTTCATTCCAATTCCAAAGAAAGGCAATACCAAAGAATGCTCAAACTACCGCACAATTGCTCTCATTCACACGCTAGTAAAGTAATGCTCAAAATTCTCCAAGCCAGGCTTCAGCAATACATGAACCATGAACTTCCTGATGTTCAAGCTGGTTTTAGAAAAGGCAGAGGAAACAGAGATCAAATTGCCAACATCCGCTGGATCATCAAAAAAGCAAGAGAGTTCCAGAAAAACATCTATTTTTGCTTTATTGACTATGCCAAAGCCTTTGACTGTGTGGATCACAATAAACTGTGGAAAATTCTGAAAGAGATGGGAATACCAGACCACCTAATCTGCCTCTTGAGAAATCTGTATGCAGGTCAGGAAGCAACAGTTAGAACTGGACATGGAACAACAGACTGGTTCCAAATAGGAAAAGGAGGACGTCAAGGCTGTATATTGTCACCCTGCTGATTTAACTTATATGCAGAGCACATCATGAGAAACGCTGGGCTGGAAGAAGCACAAGCTGGAATCAAGATTGCCGGGAGAAATATCAATAACCTCAGATATGCAGATGACACCGCCCTTATGGCAGAAAGTGAAGAGGAACTTTCACTTGATGAAAGTAAAAGAGGAGAGTGAAAAAGTTGGCTTAAAGTTCAACATTCAGAAAATGAAGATCATGGCATCCGGTCCCATCCCTTCATGGGAAATAGATGGAGAAACAGTGGAAACAGTGTCAGACTTTATTTTTTGGGGCCCCAAAATCACTGCAGATGGTGATTGCAGCCATGAAGTTAAAAGACGCTTACTCCTTGGAAGAAAAGTTATGACC
>NW_024075348.1:0-2481 GCF_014754425.2 Oryx dammah
GAACATTTTCCTACAGTTTCATCAAGTCAGGTAAATCATCACTTTGCGATCAGAGTTTAAGGAAAAAGAACTGAATCTTTCAAGTGTAGACATGATGAGGTCTTTTAAATTATCACTAATTTTCAAACTAGAAATGAAAAAGTTGCTGAAGCCTCTGACAGATTTTAATTTCTAACAAAGTGCATACCAGTCTTTAATATATTTAAACAACAATCTCTTTGGGACCTTTTTCCTAAGTGTAAAGGGGCCTTGAAGCTGAAAAGGGAGAAAACCACTGAGTTTATGCCCAGCCACGATTGGTCTGTTTCTTGCTCTGACTTCACAGGGCATCACTGTGATGAAACTCACAAAAAACCCTTTATAAGACCCCAGCTGGGTACAGGTTTTTGTCCACAGAGCCCAGGAAGCTGATTTTGGTGACCTGACGGCTGGACCTAGAGTTAGCGAGCTTTTTTCTGTGTTTTTGCCATTTTGTTGATTTTTTCCTTTTACTCGTTTCTATTTTTCTCTTTTTCCTTTGTCTTTTTCTTATTTTTTTAAATTTGTCTTATCATTTTTTTCTTTCAGTTTTAGTTTCTCCTCCTCATTTTTTTTTTTTACCATTTTTTCCCCTTAGTTCTTTCTCTCCTTTATCTTTTTTTTTTTTTTTAGTTAGTGTTGCCAGTATTAATATAGAGACTATCCTTGCTATAGTTAGCATAGTTGGTATAGCTAGTAGTTTCTTAGCATAGATAGTATAGTTAGTGTTAGCACTGTTAGCATCCTTGGTATACTTAGCGTAAGCTGGTATAGTTAAGAGTTTACTGGCATAGTTAGTGTTAGCACTGTTAGTATAGTTATTAGCATTAGGATAGATTTTAGCACTGTTAGCATACGCAGTCTTGATAGAACAGTTAGCATTCTGAGTGAGGGCTTAGCGGTAGTGAGTATAGTTAGTGGTACAGTTAGTATAGTTAGGTAATTAGTATAGCTTAGTGGTAGTTAGTATAGATAAGGATACAGGACCGCATGGCCATCTGTGCTAACAAGATTGCTCGTATAAAGCATTATGAGATCCTTGAAACAATTGGTGAAGGCCACTTCGCAAAAGTGAAGTTGGCCTGGCATGCTCTGACCAAGCGAGTGGTAGCCATCAAGGTCATCCAAAAGACAAATCAGAGCCTCTCCAGGGTCAAGGAGCAGTTTCGAGAGGTTGACAGCCTGAGAACTGTGAATCACCCGAATATTGTGAAGCTACTGGAAGTCATTGAGACTGAGGAGACTCTGTTTATCGTAATGGAGTACGTCAGCGGGGGAGACTTGCAAACCTACTTGGAGGCCAAAGGCCGCATGACGGAGGGGGAAGCCCGAGGCCTGTTCTGCCAGCTGGTCTCGGCTCTGCAGCACTGCCACCAGCGGGGCGTGGTGCACCGGGATTTGAAGCTGGGCAACCTCCTCCTTGACGCCAACAACAACATAAGAATATCAGACTTTGGCCTTAGCAACCAGTGGCACCCAGGAAAGAAGCTAGAGACATTCTGTGGCAGCCCCGCGTTCATGGCCCCAGAACTCTTCCTGGGGATGCCTTACACAGGCCCAGAGGTGGATGTGTGGAGCCTCGGCGTCGTCCTGTATGCCATGGTAACTGGATCCCTCCCCTTCGGGGGGCAACATTTCTGCGAGCTACGGCAGAGTGTGCTTAGGGGGCAGTACCATGTGCCCAAATATCTATCCACTGACCTAACAGACGTCATAGACAGAATGCTAACGCTCAAGCCTACTAACAGAGGTACTTTAGATGACGTTGGGCAGCATGCATGGGTGAACATGGGCCAGGAGGAGCCACTCCCGCTAGCCTGTGGTGACCACCCTGGGGTGACAGTGGAGATGATACCGGGCTGGTGCAGGGACCTAATCCAGGGCTTAGACAGAAGAAGCGTCAGTGACATGAATGAACCCAAGATGAGGGTCCGCACCATCAAGGTGAGGCCGGCCATCTGCTCTGACCTCACCAGCCAACATTATACGCCTCCCGCCAGCCCTGAGGAGTCCATCCTTCTTCCTGCCTGGCTTTGGGAGACCACTGAGCAGCAGGAGAACCAGGAGTCAAGGGAGAAGACCAGACAGCCTGCCACTCCCCCACCCTGCCCGGAGGCGAGGACCATCACCCACAGCCCAGGTCCCTCCACCTGCAACACCCATGGTGAGAGCAGCGCCGGAGCCGCCGATCACGCCGGTGACCGCCATGCCACGTGCGGGACCAGGCTCAGCAGGCACACCCGAGATACCGGCCTCACCTGTGACACCAGGGGTGCCTGCCACACCATCAGCACCTGTGACAGCTGCGGTCCCAGAGGAACCAGCCTCACCCGGGACGCCTACAGCAACCGGGATACGAGGCTCACCTGGGATCCCAGCCTCACCCGTGACGCCCCAAGCACCCAGGACACCAGCGTCACCTGGGATCCCAGCCTCACCCGTGACGCTCCAAGCACCTGCAAC
>NW_024075349.1:0-218 GCF_014754425.2 Oryx dammah
GCTAGTGGACCAGCCAGGAAACTTAGAAGGCTTGGGTTGTGTGTGATGGCAGCTCCAAGTATATAAAGGAGAGCAAACAAAATGTAAGACGATATTTCTTAAGGTTAATCCTCCAGCTGCCTTCATCAGAGTTACCTGAGAAACTGCTTAAAATATTGATTCCTAGGCCTTTTCTGTGCAATTATGGCTCATATTTATATAAATGTATTTATATAAAC
>NW_024075349.1:228-2480 GCF_014754425.2 Oryx dammah
GTCAGTTCTAGTGAGGTGGATGAACCTAGAGTCTGTTAAGGACAGTGAAGAAAGTCAGAAAGAGAAAAATAAATATTGTATATTAGCACATATATATAGGATTTAGCTTCCAAGGTCAGATGAGATTGGCCATGTTCAGGATGGCAAGGTCATATCAAACACATCAATCCTAAGGAAAATCAGTCCTGGATGTCCATTGGAAGGACTGATGCTGAAGCTGAAGCTCCAATGCTTTGGCCACCAGATGTGAAGAACTGACTAGTTGGAAAGGACTCTGATGCTGGGAAAGACTGAAGGCAGGAGAAAGGAACAACCAAGGATGAGATGGTTGGATGGCATCACCGACTCAATGGATATGAGTCTGAGCAAGCTCTGGGAGTTGGTGATAGACAGGGAAGCCTGGCGTGCTGCAGTCCATGGGGTCGCAGAACTGGGTATGACTGAGTGACTGAATTGAAACTGATGGGATTTGGGGCTTGGGTTCACATAGTAGAGAATCTTCCTGCTAATGCAGGAGACCTGGGTTTGATCCCTGGGTCTGGAAGATCCCCTGGAGAAGGGAATGGCAACCTACTCTAGTATTCTTGCCTGAAAAATTCCATGGACAGAGGAGTCTGGTAGGCTACAGTCTGTGGGTTTGCAAAGAGCTGGACATGACGCAACGACTAATACTTTACTTATGGGATCTAGAAAAATGGTATAGATGAACCCAATGGAGATGCAGATATAGAGACTGGACCTGTGGACACAGTAGCACAGGGAGAGAGTGGGACGAATGGAGAAAGTAGCATCAACATATATACACTATCATGTGTAAAATGGGTAGCTGGAGAGAAGTTGCTCTATAACACAGGGAGCCCAGTCTGGTGCTCTGTGATGACCTAGAGGGGTAGGATGGAGGAGGGGAGGGAGGCTCCTGAAGGAGGAGATATACGTAAAATTATGGCTGATTCATGTTGTTGTATGGCAGAAACCAGCACAACATTGTAAAACTTAAAAACCAAAAAACCAACCAACCAACAAAAACCCCTGAATCTGATGATCCCACAAAAAAAACATGTTTTACTCTTTGCAGATCTTTTTAAGACACCCGAACGTAGTTCTAGTTGGCCAATGGGCATTAGAGAAATTTAATGCACCACCATCAAATATTCTTTATCACCAACCACATCATCAGAGAGTTTAGCAGGAAGATGCTCCAATGTCTCTACTCTGAGAGGTTTATCTTGGGCACAAGAGGGAAATAGTAAATAGGCAAAGTAACTATCTGAAGACAGGCGTCAAAAAATAAAAACCCCTATGATTTTAAAGAACTTCAGAAGAGGTTCCTCTCATTCTCACTGATGTCTGATTCTCTAACCTGTGACATGAGGACATTTAGAGTAAAAGAACAAATCCAGACTCAGGTAAAGAGACTTTATTCAAAATGATTATAATGACCAGTGGAATGACGGAACCACAAGACTGGCAAGTATCGAAAACTCAGGAGTAAGGAAGCTTTCTTTGCAGGGAAGAGACAGAAGGCTGGAAAGGATGGAGGAGACAGGATGGGAAGAGCAGGTGTGATCAGATGACCAGGATGTGTCTCTCTTTGTGGTCAGCTGATTCCAGAAGAGTCTTCCAGGAAGATTGTTTTCATCTGCAACACTTGTCCACTCTTAGGTGTGAGCATGATCACTAAGCTGTGGATGGAGAACTTAACTAGAGTTTGGTTAAGTCAGTTACACAGGGGCTTCCCTCATACCTCAGTTGGTAAAGAATCTGCGTGCAATGTAGGAAACCCTGATTCGATTCCTGGGTTGGGAAGATATGCTGGAGAAGGGATAGGCTACCCACTCCAGTATTCACGGGCTTCCCTTGTGGCTCAGGGAACTTCGCTGGTGGCTCAGAGGGTAAAAGTATCTGCTTGCAATTCAGGAAACCCGGGTTTGATCCCTGGGTCAGGAAGATCCCCTGGAGAAGGAAATGACAACACACCCAGTATTCTTGCCTGGGAAATTCCATGGATGGAGGAACCTCATAGGGTACAACCCATGGGGTCGCAAACAGTCAGACACGACTGAGTGATTTCACTTTCACTTTCTTGCCCTTGTGGCTCAGCTGGTAAAGAATCTGCCTGCAATGCGGGGGGCCTGGGTTCAATCCCTGGGTTGGGAAGATCCCCTGGAGAAGGGAAAGACTACCCACTCCGGTATTCTGGCCTGGAGAATTCCATGGACTGTATAGTCCATGGGGTTGCAAAGAGTTGGACA
>NW_024075350.1:0-2480 GCF_014754425.2 Oryx dammah
GCTTTCCAAGGCCCACTTGACTTCACATTCCAGGATGTCTGGCTCTAAGTGAGTGATCACACCATCGTGATTATCTTGGTCGTGAAGATCTTTTTTGTACACTGCTTCTGTGTGTTCTTGCCACCTCTTCTCAATATTTCTGCTTCTGTTTCATCCATAGCATTTCTGTCCTTTATCGAGCCCATCTTTGCATGAAATATTCCCTTGGTTTCTTTAATTTTCTTGAAGAGATCTCTAGTCTTTCCCATTCAGTTGTTTTCCTCTATTTCTTTGCACTGATCCCTGAGGGAGGCTTTCTTATCTCTCCTCACTATTCTTTGGAACTCTGCATTCAAATGGTTATACTCTGGCTTACAAAGCTCTAAATGACTACCTCTCAGACTTCCTTTTTTATGGTTACAATACTTCAGCTACATAAACATTTAAGTTTCTCAATAAAGGTAAGTTAGTCTTAGTTTAGGTCTACCCTGAGTGGTCTAGTGGTTTTCCCTACTTTCTTCAATTTAAGTCTGAATTTGGCAATAAGGAGTTCATGATCTGAGCCACAGTCAGCTCCCAGTCTTGTTTTTGCTGACCGTATAGAGCTTCTCCATCTTTGGCTGCAAAGAATATAATCAATCTGATTTCAGTGTTGACCATCTGGTGATGTCCATGTGTAGAGTCTTCTCTTGTGTTGTTGGAAGAGGGTGTTTGCTATGACCAGTGTGTTCTCTTGGCAAAACTCTATTAGCCTTTGCTCTGCTTCATTGCGAATTCCAAGGCCAAATTTGCCTGTTACTCCAGGTGTTTCTTCGGAGAAGGCAATGGCACCCCACTCCAGTACTCTTGCCTGGAAAATCCCACGGATGGAGGAGTCTGGTAGGCTGCAGTCCATGGGGTCGCTAAGAATTGGACACGACTGAGCGACTTCCCTTTCACTTTTCACTTTCATGCATTGGAGAAGGAAATGGCAATCCACTCGAGTTTTCTTGCCTGGAGAATTCCAGGGACGGGGGAGCCTAGTGGCCTCTGTCTATGGAGTCACACAGTCGGACACGACTGAAGCGACTTAGCAACAGCAGTAGCAGCCAGGTGTTTCTTGACTTCCTACTTTTGTATTCCAGTCCCCTATAATGAAAAGGACATATTTTTTGGGTGTTTGTTAGTTCTAAAAGGTCTTGTAGGTCTTCATAGAACCATTCAACTTCAGCTTCTTCAGTGTTACTGGTTGGGGCATAGGCTTGGATCACCGTGATTTGAATGGTTTGCCTTGGAAATGAACAAAGATCATTCTGTCATTTTTGAGACTACATCCAAGTACTGCATTTTGGACTCCTGTTGACCATGATGGCTACTCCATTTCTTTTAAGGATTTTTTGCCCTCAGTAATAGATATAATGGTCATCTGAGTTAAATTCACCCATTCCAGTCCACTTTAGTTTGCTGATTCCTAGAATGTTGACTTCACTCTTGCCATCTCCTGTTTGACCACTTCCAATTTCCCTTGATTCATGGACCTAACATTCCAGGTTCCCGTGCAATATTGCTCTTTACAGCATGGACCTTTCTTCTATCACCAGTCAAATCCACAACTGGGTATTGTTTTTGCTTTGGCTCCATCACTTCATTCTTTCTGGAGTTATTTCTCCACTGATCTCCAGTAGCATATTGGGCGCCCACCGACCTGGGGAGTTCCTCTTTCAGTATCCGATCATTTTGCCTTTTCATACTGTTCATGGGGTTCTCAAGGCAAGAATACTAAAGTGGTTTGCCATCCCTTATCCAGTGGACCACATTCTCTCAGATCTCTCCACCATGACCCATCTGTCTTGGGTGGCACCACATGGCATGGCTTAGTTTCACTGAGTTACACAAGGCTGTGGTCCGTGTGATCAGATTGGCTAGTTTTCTGTGATTATGGTTTCAGTGTGTCTGCTCTCTGATGCCCTCTCGCAACACCTACAGTCTTACTTGGGTTTCTCTAGATTTAAGGGACTAGATCTGATAGACAGAGGGCCTGATGAACTATGGATGGAGGTTCATGACATTGTACAGGAGACAGGAATCAAGACGATCCCCATGGAAAAGAAATGCAAAAAAGCAAAATGGCTGTCTGAGGAGGCCTTACAAATAGCTGTGAAAAGCAAAGGAGAAAAGGAAAGATTCCCATCTGAATGCAGAGTTCCAAAGAATAGTGAGGAGAGATAAGAAAGCCTCCCTCAGTGATCAAAGAAATAGAGGAAAACAACAGAATGGGAAAGCCTGGAGATCTCTTCAAGAAAATTAGAGATACCAAGGGAACATTTCATGCAAAGATGGGCTCGATAAAGGACAGAAATGGTCTGGACCTAACAGAAGCAGAAGATATTAAGAAGAGGTGGCAAGAATATACAGAAGAACTGTACAAAAAAGATCTTCACGACCTGGATAATCACGATGGTGTGATCACTCACCTAGAGCCAGACATCCTGGAATGTGAAGTCAAGTGGGCCTTGGAAAGC
>NW_024075351.1:0-2479 GCF_014754425.2 Oryx dammah
GATTTGCATTTCTCTGATAATGAGTGATGTTGAGCATCTTTTCATGTATTTTTTAATATGCTGTCTAGGTTGGTCATAACTTTCCTTCCAAGGAGTAAATGTCTTTTAATTGCATGGCTGCAATCACCATCTGCAGTGATTTTGGAGCCCCCAAAAATAAAGTCAGCCACTGTTTCCACTGTTTCCCCATCTATTTGTCATGAAGTGTTGGGACCAAATGTCTTGATCTTTGTTTTCTGAATGTTGAGCTTTAAGCCAACTTTTTCACTCTCCTCTTTTACTTTCATCAAGAGGCTCCTTAGTTCCTCTTCACTTTCTGCCATAAGGGTGGTATCATCTGCATATCTGAGGTTATTGATATTTCTCCCAGCAGTCTTGATTCCAGCTTGTGCTTCTTCCAGTCCAGCATTTCTCATGATGTACTCTACATATAAGTTGAATAAGCAGGGTATCAATATACAGTCTTGACATACTCCTTTTCCTATTTGGAACCAGTCTGTTGTTCCATGTCCAGTTCTAACTGTTGCTTCCTGACCTGCATACAGGTTTCTCAAGAGGCAGGTCCGGTGGTCTGGTATTTCCATCTCTTTCAGAATTTTGCACAGTTTATTGTGATCCACACAGTCAAAAGCTTTGGCATAGTCAATAAAGCAGAAATAGATGTTTTTCTGGAACTCTCTTGCTTTTTCGATGATCCAGTCTTTATATGAGCATTTATCTTTATTCAAACTAGATTTTTATATTAAAAACAACAGCCTTGGGAATGTAGAAGTTAAAGATGTCAGAATGCTTTGGTCTACATTATCAGTTTGTGTGTGCATGCACGTGTGTGTGTGTGTGTATTCAGGTATAACTATGTACTTAGTGCTTGTTTACCTTTCTGGGATCTCATTATTCAGTCTGTGTTGAAATGTTTGCCTGAACTGGAAATCCCAGTGATCCTCGGCTTGGTGAGTCACATGCTACAAACAGAAACAAAGAGTAAAGGCAGGTATGGTTAGAAGGGGACAGAGAGGAGCCTTTGTAAGTATGACAAGAACAAGTGGAAGTTTAGAAAAAAGGTAGAGAATGTGTTTCTCTAAGATACTGGTGGAGATGAAATAGAACATCTTTGCAAAATAGCTGTTATATCAATTAATTAGTGTGAGGGCCCCCAAATAAATTATTTTCACAGGCAACTATGTCTAAGATTTAGAAATCAAGCTCCAGCTTCTGCTTCCATATTTATTAGCAATGACCATAAGTATTAAATTGTTGCAGAAATAACATGTTGTGTAATGGAACAGTGAAAAGAGGAATCATTCTTAATTATAAATTATGATTCCGTGACATTAAATAATTATATACTTTTAAAACCTAGTATTCTCCAGCCACTGTTTGCTCTATTTGTCCATCTCACATCGTCTCTTTCTTTCTTCTTTCATTTGTGCCTTCATTTATTCAGTGAATAGCAGGTGTCCACTATATATCAAACACTGTTCTAGGCAAAGGGACTAAAGTAATAAACAAAAAGTGCAGAAAATCCCTGCCCTCTTAGAGTTTACTTTCTAGCAGGAAAAACAGACAAGGCTAGGGAGGGTCTCACTGAGGTCATTTTGAAAAGACAGGAAGGATGTGAGAGACTGAGCCTGGTGGGTATCTGGAGGGGAGAATGATTCAGGAAGAGAAATAACTGCAAAGTCCTGGGATGAGAACATGCCTGGTGTGTTGAGGAAATAGCTAGGACATCAGTGGCTGGAGAGGACTGAGCATAGGAGAGAGTACTAGGAGTTGAGATCAGAGAAGTATGGAATGCAAGAATATGTAGGTCCTTACGGGCCATTGAAAGATTGTGGCTTTTATTGGGTGTAACATAGAAAGCAAATGGAGATCTTGTTTTGTTTAAATAAAATTCTTATTTTCAGTATATCTATATTTTTTTCTTTTATTTTACTTTACAATATTGTATTGGTTTTGCCATACATCAACATGAATCCACCACGGGTGTACACGTGTTCCCAATCCTGAACCCCCCTCCCCCTCCCTCCCCACACCATCCCTCTGGCTCATCCCAGTGCATCAGCCCCAAGCATTCTGTATCCTGCATCAAACCTGGACTGGCAATTCATTTCTTATATGATATTATACTTGTTTCAATGCCATTCTCCCAAATCATCCCACCCTCGCCCTCTCCCACAGAGTCAAAAAGACTGTACTATACATCTCTGTCTCTTTTGCTATCTCGTATACAGGGTTATTGTTACCATCTTTCTAAATTCCATATATATGCGTTAGTATATTGTACTGGTGTTTTTCTGACTTACTTCACTCTGTATAATAGGCTCCAGTTTCATCTACCTCATTAGAACTGATTCAAATGTATTCTTTTTAATGGCTGAGTAATACTCCATTGTGTATATGTACCCCAGCTTTCTTATCCATTCATCTGCTGATGGACATCTAGGTTGCTTCCATGTCCTGGCTATTATAAACAGTGCTG
>NW_024075353.1:0-2477 GCF_014754425.2 Oryx dammah
CTCACAGGAGCTCACTCCTTCCGGCATGACGGCCACCTGGGATCCCAGAACAGCTGGGCTGGAAGGGCCCTCGAGAAACGAACTACCAACACGTGCCCTGTGTCAGGCCCTGAAGGTGGGCTTTTTCGTGAACATTGTCATAACACTCTGCTTCGAGGTAGGTATCGTTATCCCCATTTTTCAGAGGAGCAAAATCGAGGTTTGGTGACTTCCCACGGAGGGGTGGGGATTTTGTATGACTCCAGACCCTTTTCCCTGAAGCTCTCCCGACTTGGAAGCTACCGATTCTCTGAGGTTTGGGGGAAGAAGCGTCAGGAGTGAGGCGCTGGAGCTTTCCAAGGGACAACAGCGTGACAGTACTTTGGGCAAGAACCACGCCTCCCTTGTCGCCAGAACATTGATTACTGTTGCTTTCCTTTAAGAGCCTTCCCCTGAAAGATGAAGCTGTCGCCACACGGGGAGGAGGATGTTATAGACTCCTGGATCTCTCAGACGTTTTTTCTCTCCCCCCCCCTCCCCCGCATTGATCCCCACTGGCGACAGAAATTCTTCCCCTCCACTAGCGAGTGAAGGCACGAGGCTACATTTCCCGGCAGGTCGTCAGAAGCGGGTGGTGAGGAGAGAAGGAAACAGACTCTCCGTTCCGGTCCACTCTCAATTTGGACTGTCGGTGGAGATGCACATTTCAGCAGGGCACGTCCTTTCTCTGTTGAGCTAAGGAAGGGACTACGTCCCCCAGCAGGCACTGTTGCAGAGGATGTGCTAGGCTGCCATCTTTATTGTAGTTCTTTCTCCTGTTTCCACAAGCAGTAGCCTTAGCGAATGAACTACAAATCCCAGGTCATCATCTCCCTTTCCTCCAGTGGCCATCTTTGCTGGTAGACCCCGCCCCTTTCCCCTTCCATTGTCTGGTCAAAGAAAAGAGAAGGGAGCCAGGAAGACTGCAACTCCCGTCAAGCTTTGCCCCAACAGGAGGGGAATTTCGATATTACTGGCCAGCGAGGTGCCAAGGTGGTAGAGTGAGGCGACCGCAAGAAGCTAGGTTGCCTGCCATTTTTATGGTAGTCTCCTTATCCTCTTGACCCTGCCATTCTTCATGAACTCTAGAAGGCTCAGTTCAGTTCAGTTGCTTAGTTGTGTCTGACTCTTTGCGACCCCATGAATTGCAGCACTCCAGGCCTCCCTGTCCATCACCAACTCCCGGAGTTCACCCAGACCCACGTCCATCAAGTCAGTGATGCCATCCAGCCATCTCATCCTCTGTCGTCTCCTCCTCCTGCCCCCAATCCCTCTCAGCATCAGAGTCTTTTCCAGTGAGTCAACTCTTTCCATGAGGTGGCCAAAGTACTGGAGTTTCAGCTTCAGCATCATTCCCTCCAAAGTAATCCCAGGGCTGGTCTCCTTCAGAATGGACCGGTTGGATATCCTTGCAGTCCAAGGGACTATCAAGAGTCTTTTCCAACACCATAGTTCAAACGCATCAATTCTTCGGCGCTTAGCTTTCTTCACAGTCCAACTCTCACATCCATACATGACTACTGAAAAAACTGTTGGGATCTAAAAAACGCCATGATAGGCTTCAGGGACTAAGGTAGGACTCACGGGAAAAGCTGAGTCATTGCCCAGTGAGGTCATCACCGTGGATGCCAGGACTTGTCTAATCAGCATACTCCCCGTAACCTGGTTTGAGTTTATCAGGACGTAAAAGACATCCCCCTGCAGCCAATAGCCAATTAGTAAATACCAGGAAACTCCTGCAGCCAATCAGCCCTTGCCAACTCTCTTTGTTCTAAACCTGTAAATACTGCTGTAAATCTGGGCTCGGGGCTCTTGCTCCACTCCACTGCGTTGGATGTATTGGGAGCCCTAGCTTGAGCTAGAAATAAAACCCCTTCATGCTTTTGCATTGCTGTGGACATTATTCTCTCAGTTTTGGGGACTCGGACTCTGGGCATAACATTTGGGGGCTCGTCCGGGATCCCTTTAACTGGGAAGAATAACACTCTCCTGGTAGAAGGGGTTTCCTCACTAGGAGGAAAGATATCTGAACACCGGTGTTAAGTCCAGCGTAAGGCCGAGGCCCAGCATACGCAGTGGAAGGCAGCTGGCTCTTGTTAGGCCTAATCAGAGGTGAATTAGTTGTCCTAGCCGGTGTAAGACCGAGGCCCAGTGAGTGAGCTGGAAGGCAACTGGCAGCCAGCATAAGACCCGGGCCCAGCATTTGTGCTGGAAGGCAGCTGGTTCTGTGAGGGATTGGGAAGGAACGTCTCTCCCAACTCCGAATCTGGTGGGCAGTGGATGCCCTTCGGTGAGATAACACTGGGAAGCAAGACAACAGTAACCTGGGATAGGCCTAGTTCTGTGTTTTCGGCCGATATTTGTTTGTCTTTTGTCTGTCGCCTTCGTTTGTGTGCCGGCGCCATTTTTGTATTTTTGTGTGTTCATTGTGAGCTCCGTCATTATGGGTCAAAGCTCTT
>NW_024075354.1:0-2477 GCF_014754425.2 Oryx dammah
CTCACAGGAGCTCACTCCTTCCGGCATGACGGCCACCTGGGATCCCAGAACAGCTGGGCTGGAAGGGCCCTCGAGAAACGAACTACCAACACGTGCCCTGTGTCAGGCCCTGAAGGTGGGCTTTTTCGTGAACATTGTCATAACACTCTGCTTCGAGGTAGGTATCGTTATCCCCATTTTTCAGAGGAGCAAAATCGAGGTTTGGTGACTTCCCACGGAGGGGTGGGGATTTTGTATGACTCCAGACCCTTTTCCCTGAAGCTCTCCCGACTTGGAAGCTACCGATTCTCTGAGGTTTGGGGGAAGAAGCGTCAGGAGTGAGGCGCTGGAGCTTTCCAAGGGACAACAGCGTGACAGTACTTTGGGCAAGAACCACGCCTCCCTTGTCGCCAGAACATTGATTACTGTTGCTTTCCTTTAAGAGCCTTCCCCTGAAAGATGAAGCTGTCGCCACACGGGGAGGAGGATGTTATAGACTCCTGGATCTCTCAGACGTTTTTTCTCTCCCCCCCCCTCCCCCGCATTGATCCCCACTGGCGACAGAAATTCTTCCCCTCCACTAGCGAGTGAAGGCACGAGGCTACATTTCCCGGCAGGTCGTCAGAAGCGGGTGGTGAGGAGAGAAGGAAACAGACTCTCCGTTCCGGTCCACTCTCAATTTGGACTGTCGGTGGAGATGCACATTTCAGCAGGGCACGTCCTTTCTCTGTTGAGCTAAGGAAGGGACTACGTCCCCCAGCAGGCACTGTTGCAGAGGATGTGCTAGGCTGCCATCTTTATTGTAGTTCTTTCTCCTGTTTCCACAAGCAGTAGCCTTAGCGAATGAACTACAAATCCCAGGTCATCATCTCCCTTTCCTCCAGTGGCCATCTTTGCTGGTAGACCCCGCCCCTTTCCCCTTCCATTGTCTGGTCAAAGAAAAGAGAAGGGAGCCAGGAAGACTGCAACTCCCGTCAAGCTTTGCCCCAACAGGAGGGGAATTTCGATATTACTGGCCAGCGAGGTGCCAAGGTGGTAGAGTGAGGCGACCGCAAGAAGCTAGGTTGCCTGCCATTTTTATGGTAGTCTCCTTATCCTCTTGACCCTGCCATTCTTCATGAACTCTAGAAGGCTCAGTTCAGTTCAGTTGCTTAGTTGTGTCTGACTCTTTGCGACCCCATGAATTGCAGCACTCCAGGCCTCCCTGTCCATCACCAACTCCCGGAGTTCACCCAGACCCACGTCCATCGAGTCAGTGATGCCATCCAGCCATCTCATCCTCTGTCGTCTCCTCCTCCTGCCCCCAATCCCTCTCAGCATCAGAGTCTTTTCCAGTGAGTCAACTCTTTCCATGAGGTGGCCAAAGTACTGGAGTTTCAGCTTCAGCATCATTCCCTCCAAAGTAATCCCAGGGCTGGTCTCCTTCAGAATGGACCGGTTGGATATCCTTGCAGTCCAAGGGACTATCAAGAGTCTTTTCCAACACCATAGTTCAAACGCATCAATTCTTCGGCGCTTAGCTTTCTTCACAGTCCAACTCTCACATCCATACATGACTACTGAAAAAACTGTTGGGATCTAAAAAACGCCATGATAGGCTTCAGGGACTAAGGTAGGACTCACGGGAAAAGCTGAGTCATTGCCCAGTGAGGTCATCACCGTGGATGCCAGGACTTGTCTAATCAGCATACTCCCCGTAACCTGGTTTGAGTTTATCAGGACGTAAAAGACATCCCCCTGCAGCCAATAGCCAATTAGTAAATACCAGGAAACTCCTGCAGCCAATCAGCCCTTGCCAACTCTCTTTGTTCTAAACCTGTAAATACTGCTGTAAATCTGGGCTCGGGGCTCTTGCTCCACTCCACTGCGTTGGATGTATTGGGAGCCCTAGCTTGAGCTAGAAATAAAACCCCTTCATGCTTTTGCATTGCTGTGGACATTATTCTCTCAGTTTTGGGGACTCGGACTCTGGGCATAACATTTGGGGGCTCGTCCGGGATCCCTTTAACTGGGAAGAATAACACTCTCCTGGTAGAAGGGGTTTCCTCACTAGGAGGAAAGATATCTGAACACCGGTGTTAAGTCCAGCGTAAGGCCGAGGCCCAGCATACGCAGTGGAAGGCAGCTGGCTCTTGTTAGGCCTAATCAGAGGTGAATTAGTTGTCCTAGCCGGTGTAAGACCGAGGCCCAGTGAGTGAGCTGGAAGGCAACTGGCAGCCAGCATAAGACCCGGGCCCAGCATTTGTGCTGGAAGGCAGCTGGTTCTGTGAGGGATTGGGAAGGAACGTCTCTCCCAACTCCGAATCTGGTGGGCAGTGGATGCCCTTCGGTGAGATAACACTGGGAAGCAAGACAACAGTAACCTGGGATAGGCCTAGTTCTGTGTTTTCGGCCGATATTTGTTTGTCTTTTGTCTGTCGCCTTCGTTTGTGTGCCGGCGCCATTTTTGTATTTTTGTGTGTTCATTGTGAGCTCCGTCATTATGGGTCAAAGCTCTT
>NW_024075355.1:0-792 GCF_014754425.2 Oryx dammah
GATTACTCAAACTCATGTCCATTGAGTCAGTGATGCCATTCAACCATCTCGTCCTCTGTCATCCCCTTCTTCCCCTGCCCTCAGTCTTTCCCAGTATCAGGGTCTTTTCCAATGAGTCAGCTCTTCGCATCAGATGGCCAAAGTATTGTAGTTTCAGCTTCAACATCAGTCCTTCCAGTGAACACCCAGGAATGATCTCCTTTAGGATGGACTGGTTGGATCTCCTTGCAGTCCAAGGGACTCTCAAGAATCTTTTCGAATATCACAGTTCAAAAGCATCAATTCTTCAGCATTCAGCTGTCTTTATAATCCAACTGTCACATCCATACATGATTACTGGAAAAACTATAGCTTTGAATAGATGGACGTTTGTTGACAAAGTAATGTCTCTGCTTTTTAATATGCTGTCTAGGTTCGTCTTAAAGCTCATTTGAAAAGACCCTGATGCTGGGAAAGACTGAGAGCAGGAGGAGAAGGGTATGACAGAGGATGAGATGGTTGGATGGCATCACCGACTCAATGGACGTGGGTTTGGAAGACTCTGGCCATTGGTGATGGACAGGGAGACCTGGCATGCTGTGGTTCATGGAGTTGTAAAAAGTCAGACACGACTGAGTGACTGAACTGAACTGAACTGAACTAGATTGGTCAAAACTTTCCTTCCAAGGAGTAAGCATCTTTTAATTTCATGGCTGCAATCACCATCTGCAGTTGTTTTGGAGACCCCCAAAATAAATTATCTCACTGTTTCCACTGTTTCCCCATCTATTTGCCATGAAGTGATGGGACTGG
>NW_024075355.1:892-1596 GCF_014754425.2 Oryx dammah
CTATTTGGAACCAGTCTGTTGGTCTGTGTCCAGTTCTGACTGTTGCTTCCTGACCTGCATACACATTTCTCAAGAGGCAGGTCAGGTGGTCTGGTATTCCCATCTCTCTCAGAACTTTCCACAGTTTATTGTGATCCACACAGTCAAAGGCTTTGGCATAGTCAATAAAGCAGAAATAGATGTTTTTCTGGAACTCTCTTGCTTTTTCAGTGATCCAGCAGATGTTGTCAATTTGATCTGTAGTTCCTCTGTCTTTTCTAAAACAAGCTTGCACATCTGGAAATTCATGGTTCATGTATTGCTGAAACCTGGCTTGGAGAATTTTGAGCATTACTTTGCTAGTGTTTGAGATGAGTGCAATTATGCGGTAGTTTGAGCATTCTTTGGCATTGCCTAGCAAACATCCTCTTCCAACAACACAAGAGAAGACTCTACACATGGACATCACCAGATGGCCAACACTGAAATCAGATTGATTATATTCTTTGCAGCCAAAATGGAGAAGCCCTATACAGTCAACAAAAACAAGACCAGGAGCTGACTGTGGCTCAGATGATGAACTCCGTATTGCCAAATTCAGACTTAAATTGAAGAAAGTGGGGAAAACTACTTGACCATTCAGGTATGACCTAAATCAAATCCCTTATGATTATACAGTTGAAGTGAGAAATAGGTTTCAGGGACTAGATCTGATAGATAGAGTG
>NW_024075355.1:1696-2473 GCF_014754425.2 Oryx dammah
TGGGATCAAGACCATCCCCATGGAAAAGAAATGCAAAAAAGCAAAATGGCTGTCTGGGGAGGCCTTACAAATAGCTGAGAAAAGAAGAGAAGTGACAAGCAAAGGAGAAAAGGAAAGATATACCCATTTGAATGCTGAGTTCCAAAGAATAGCAAGGAGAGATAAGAAAGCCTTCCTCAGCGATCAATGCAAAGAAATAGAGGAAAACAACAGAATAGGAAAGACTAGAGATCTCTTCAAGAAAATTAGAGATACTAAGGGAACATTTCATGCAAAATGAACTCAATAATGGACAAAAATGGTATGGACCTAACAGAAGCAGAAGATATTAAGAAGAGGTGGCAAGAATATACAGAAGAACTGTACAAAAAAGATCTTCATGACCCCGATAATCACGATGGTGTGATCACTCACCTAGAGCCAGACATCCTGGAATGTAAAGTCAAGTGGGCCATAGGAAGCATCACTATGAATAAAGCTAGTGGAGGTGATAGATTTCCAGTTTAGCTATTTCAAATCCTGAAAGATGATGCTGTGAAAGTGCTTCACTCAATATGCCAGCAAATTTAGAAAGCTCAGCAGTGGCCACAGGACTGGAAAAGGTCAGTTTTCATTCCAACCCCAAAGACATTATTTAGTAGCCATGAAATAAATATTACTCTTTTGCATTTGTATTATATATTCCCACGGCAACCCTCATTTTATGGTTTTGCCTTGTGATTTATCACCGGGATTATTATAAAGATTATAGAAATATATGATTACAGAAGAATATAC
>NW_024075356.1:0-2473 GCF_014754425.2 Oryx dammah
CTTTTCTTTTTGTAAAAGTTTATGGTATTTTACCAATAGACCAAAACGGCATGTGTAAGAGGCAGTATCTGCATTAATTCTGAACATGCTAAACAGTAACCTCCAACTTACTGTTGTGAGACTATTCCCTGTCACAGCGAAACACTCTTTCTCCTGATGACCAGTACTCCACATCACTGCATTTAGATTTATGGTTAACATGATATTTCTAGTGGCTTGTTTGTATCAGTTTCACATCTACATATAATTTTTTTATTTTAAAATTGAGGTATCATTTATATGTGTCATAGATAAGGCTTTCCCAGCTCTTGGGTTGGTCTCTGCAAATTTTACCATTGTTCTTCTCAGTGCTTTTAAATGATCCTCATAAAATTGCCAAACATGACTAACTGTTGGCAAAAAAAAGAGAGTAACTTTTGGAGAAGGAAATGGCAACCCACTCCAGTACTCTTGCCTGGAGAATCCCATGGAGGGAGGAGCCTGGTAGGCTACAGTCCACGGGGTCACAAAGAGTCGGACATGACTGAGCAACTTTGCTTACTTACTTACTTACTTTAGATGGAGTGATATCTACCTAGGACTTGTTCATTAAATCCACCTGCCTGAGTATTGTGACTTTATTGGGGTTTTCTTTAAGTCACTCCTGAAGCATTGTGATGGCTTTGTCTAACATTAACAGATTTTTAAAAATTATCTGTGTTAGGGTATGGCTATGAATAAAGAGGAGAATCTGTTGCTATTGCAAACCAATTATGGAGGCAACTTAAACAGAAAATCTGAATTGTAACTATGTTTTCTGTTTATGTAAAATACTGTCCTTACCTTTCAGTCTGTGGTTGATGTGCACACAGTAGTGGCTCTCTGGTTGCTATTCTGCCATCTTCCTGTCTCCTTCAGTCCCTTCACGTGTATATGAACTTCGATGATATAATGGGCATTTAACAGAGATTGCTATGTGCAATACTGTATTTAGTGTTTCTATTTTAATTTTTCTAGCATGTTAATTTATATGAAAATAAAATATATAATAAAAGAGTTCTGTGCCTGTTGTGAATATATAACCTAAAAGTACATGCAAAATATTTATCCCAGAGGGGAATTAAGTTAGAGTGTCTGTGTTCAAAGATTTTTGAAAGTTCTTATTTCAGGCTGAACAGTTATTAGTGAACAGTGAAAGTTGCTCAGTCATGTCCGACTCTGCAAACACATGGACTATACAGTCTATGGAATTCTCCAGGCCAGAATACTAGAGTGGGTAGCCTTTCCCTTCTACAGGGGATCATTCCAACCCAGGGATCAAACCCAGGTCTTCTGCATTGCAGGTGGATTCTTTACCAGCAGAGCCACCACGGAAGCCTGAACAGTTATTAGCAGTTAAACATTTAACAAATGCTGGTTTGGAAAGATAAAATAATAATTCTGCTACATCAAAACATATTTCCTTAAGTTCAAATTTTCTTAATACAGTTTTAGGGAAGAAGTATTTCCCCCTTTTAGAAATACCAGTATGTTAATACCTAAGAAGTCTTTTTTCTAAAAGTTACAAATTAGTTTCAAAAATTCATATGATGTAGATTAAATGGTGATAAAAAATTGAGTTGAGGAGCAGTGAGGCAGCAGCTCCTCAAGGGGTCTTTCCTCTAAAAGTAGGTTGCATTTCCCTTGGGCAGGGGGTGTTGTGACCTCTTCCCTCCACACTGCCAAAACATGCAGCAAAGCTCACTCTGTCAGAGGTACAAAAACAGCAATTGGACGGATTTTCAGGCTCTTGCTAGGCTGCACCACTTCAGAGCCCACTCGAGCGAAACAGCTGCCCTGTGCCCCCTAGGTTGGGTATACAGGTTCACATGCCGGATGTGTTCCCGTCAATGCCAGGAATTTTCTGGACAGATCTAGGCTCACTAGAGCTCTCCTGCAGAGCAAAGGGGACAGAAGAGATATGTGCACGTGGCCTGCCTTTCCCTGTAAGTTTGGGGCTATTCCCTATGGCCCCAAGCTCAGGGATAACTGACCTTAAAAAGAAACTCCAAGAAGTGCTTTTCTAGGACTGGGACAGGAAGTTCCCAGGATGTGGGAAAGAGAGCCTCCCACGTGGAAGAAGAGTCAACAATCCAGCATGTGTTTGCAAGCCTCTATTTGGAAGGAACAGGTTCACTTATACAATGGGAGACCTCCAGATCTGCTCAGAGGACCGAAGTTCCAGAGACAGGGCCGTGTATCTCCCCTTCCCTTTGAGATCCTTGCAAAGACATAGTGGAAGTGCCCATGAAGAAGCAAGCAGTGACAGTGTGTTTGTCATGACTGGCTGCCTTCCTGGGCTCAGCTCCTCAAGGGGTGTTTCTCTCCAAGTAGACCCCATGTCCCCTTGGGAAGGTGTTTGGGCCCTCTTTTCTCCACACTGCCAAAGGGTGGAGCAAAGCTCGCTGTGTCCAAAACAGCAATTAGATGGATTTTCAAGCTCTTGCTAGGCTGC
>NW_024075357.1:0-2472 GCF_014754425.2 Oryx dammah
ATAGTCAATAAAGTAGAAGTAGATGTTTTTCTGGAACTCTCTTGCTTGATCCAGCAGATGTTGGCAATTTGATTTCTGGTTCCTCTGCCTTTTCTAAAACCAACTTGA
This sequence comes from Oryx dammah, assembly GCF_014754425.2. Classification (NCBI taxonomy): domain Eukaryota; kingdom Metazoa; phylum Chordata; class Mammalia; order Artiodactyla; family Bovidae; genus Oryx; species Oryx dammah. The sequence goes on from NW_024075357.1 coordinate 109, forward strand.
ACATCTGGAAGTTAATGGTTCATATACTGTTGAAGCCTAGCTTGGAGAATTTTGAGCATTACTTTGCTAGCATGTGAGATGAGTACAATTGTGTGGTAGTTTGAGCATTCTTTGGCATTGTCTTTCTTTGGGGTTGGAATGAAAACTGACCTTTTCCAGTCCTGTGGCCACTGCTGAGTTTTCCCAATGGCTGGCATATTGAGTGCAGCACTTTCACAGCATCATCTTTCAGGATTTGAAATAGCTCCACTGGAATTCCATCACCTCCACTAGCTTTGTTCGTAGTGATGCTTTCTAAGGCCCACTTGACTTCACATTCCAGGATGTCTGGCTCTAGATTGGTGATCACACCATCATGATTATCTGGGTCGTGAAGATCTTTTTTGTACAGTTCTTCTGTATATTCTTGCCACTTCTTCTTAATGTCTTCTGCTTCTGTTAGGTCCATACCATTTCTGTCCTTTATTATACCCACCCATCTTTGCATGAAAAGTTCCCTTGGTATCTCTAATTTTCTTGAAGAGATCTCTGGTCTTCCCCATTTATTGTTTTCCTCTATTTATTTGAATTGACCACTGAGGAAGGCTTTCTTTTTTCTCCTTGCTATTCTTTGGAACTCTGCATTCAAATGGGTATATCTTTCCTTTTCTCCTTTGCCTTTCACTTCTCTTCTTTTCACAGCTATTTGTAAGGCCTCCTCAGACAGCCGTTGTGCCTTTTTGCATTTCTTTTTTTGGGGGGATGGTCTTGATCCCTGTCTACTGTACAATATCACAAACCTATGTCCGTAGTTCTTCAGGCACTCGGTCTATCAGATTTAATCCCTTGAATCTATTTGTCACTTCCACTGTATAATCATAAAGGGATTTTATTTAGGTCTCACTTGAATGGGTCTAGTGGTTTTCCCTACTTTCTTCAATTTAAGTCTAAATTTAGCAATTAAGAGTTCATGATCTGAGCCACAGTCAGTTCCCGGTGTTGTTTTTGCTGACTGTATAGAGCTTCTCCATCTTTGGCTGCAAAGAATATAATCAATCTGATTTTGGAATTGACTATCTGGTGATGTCCATGTGAGGGTGTTTGCTATGACCAGTGTGTTCTCTTGGCAAAACTCTATTAGCCTTTGCTCTGCTTCATTCTGTACTCCAAGGCCAAATCTGCCTCTTACTCCAGGTATTTCTTGACTTCCTACTTTTGCGTTCTATTCCCCTAGAATGAAAAGGACATCTTTTTGGGGTGTTGGTTCTAGAAGGTCTTGTAGGTCTTCATAGAACTGTTCAATTTAAGCTTCTTCAGCGTTACTTTTTGGGGCATAGACTTGGATTACTGTGATATTGAATGGTTTGCCTTGGAAATGAACAGAGATCATTCTGTTGTTTTTGAGATTGTATCCAAGTACTGCATTTTGGACTCATTTGTTGACTGTGATGGCTACTCCATTTTTTCTAAGGGATTCTTGCCCACAGTAGTAGATATAATGGCCATCTGAGTTAAATTCACCCGTTTTGGTGCATTTTAGTTTGCTGATTGCTAAAATGTGGATGTTCACTCTTGCCATCTCCTGTTTGACCACTTCCAATTTGCCTTGATTCATGGGCCTAACATTCCAGGTTCCTATGCAATATTCCTGTTTGTTGCATAGGACTTTACTTCCATCACCAGTTACATCCACAGGTGGGTTTTGTTTTTGCTTTGGCTCTGTCTCTTCATTCTTTCTGGAGTTATTTCTCCACTGATCTCTAGTAGCATATTGGGCACCTACTGACCTGGGGAGTTCATCTTTCAGTGTCCTATCTTTTTGCCTTTTCATACTGTTCATGGGGTTCTCAAGGCAAGAATACTGAAGTGGTTTGCCATTCCCTTCTCCAGTGCACCACGTTTTGTCAGAACTCTCCACCATGACCCGTCCATCTTGGGTGGCCCTACATGGCATCAGTTCAGTTCAGTCACTCAGTCGTGTCCAACTCTTTGCGACCCCATGAATCGCAGCACGCCAGGCCTCCCTGTCCATCACCATCTCCCGGAGTTCACTCAGACTCACGTCCATCGAGTCCGTGATGCCATCCAGCCATCTCATCCTCGGTCGTCCCCTTCTCCTCCTGCCCCCAATCCCTCCCAGCATCAGAGTCTTTTCCAATGAGTCAACTCTTCACATGAGGTGGCCAAAGTACTGGAGCTTCAGCTTTAGCATCATTCCTTCCAAAGAAATTCCAGGGTTGATCTCCTTCAGAATGGACTGGTTGGATCTCCTTGCAGTCCAAGGGACTCTCAAGAGTCTTCTCCAACACCACAGTTCAAAAGCATCAATTCTTCAGCGCTCAGCCTTCTTCACAGTCCAACTCTCACATCCATACATGACCACAA
>NW_024075358.1:0-2472 GCF_014754425.2 Oryx dammah
CTTCGGAAAACCATTGCATTTTTACTATATAAAAATAACATTAGAATGTTAGGGAAAATGAAAGTGAAGTCACTCAGTCGTGTCCGAAGTCACTCAGTCGTGTCCGACTCTTGCGACCCCATGGACTGTAGCCCACGAGGCTCCTACAACCATGCGATTCTCCAGGCAAGAATACTGGAGTGGGTTGCCATTACTCAGCCATAAAAAAGAAGAAAATAATGCCATTTGCAGGAACATGGATGGACCTAGAGATTGTCATATTGAGTGAAGTAAGGAAGACAAACGTCATATGATACTGCTTATATGTGAAATCTAAAAAAATGGTACAAATGAATTCATTTGCAAAACAGAAATAGAGTCACATAGCAAAAGAGACACAGATGTATAGAACAGTCTTTTGGACTCTGTGGGAGAGGGAGAGGGTGGGATGATTTGGGAGAATAGCATTAAAACATGTATAATATCATATGTGAGACAAATCGCCAGTCCAGGTTCGATGCATGATACAGGATATTTGGGGCTGGTGCACTGGGAAGACCCAGAGGGATGGTAAGGGGAGGGAGATAGGTTCAGGATGGGGAACATGTGTATACCCGTGGCAGAGTCATGTTGATGTATTGAAAAACCAATACAATATTTTAAAGTAATTAGCCTCCAATTAAAATAAATAAATTTATATTTTTTAAAGGGTAAAAAAAAAAAAAGAAATAGAGTCACAGATGTAGAAATCAGATTTCCGGTTACTAGGGGAGAAACTCGGAGAAGGCGATGGCACCCCACTCCATCACTCTTGCCTGGAAAATCCCATGGATGGAGGAGCCTGGTAGGCTGCAGTCCATGTGGTCGCGAAGAGTCAGACACGACTGAGCGACTTCACTTTCACTTTTCACTTTCATACACTGGAGAAGGAAATAGCAACCCACTCCAGTGTTCTTGCCTGGACAATTCCAGGGATGGGGGAGCCTGGTGGGCTGCCATCTACGGGGTCGCACAGACTCAGACATGACTGAAGCAACTTATCGGCAGTAGCAGGGGGGAAATTGGTGTTCAGTTCAGTTCATTTCACTTGTTCAGTCGTGTCCGACTCTGTGACCCCATGAATTGCAGCACGCCAAGCCTACCTGTCCATCACCAACTCCCGGAGTTCACTCAGACTCATGTCCATCGAATCAGTGATGCCATCCAGCCATCTCATCCTCTGTCGTCCCCTTCTCCTCCTGCCCCCAATCCCTCCCAGCATTAGAGTCTTTTCCACTGAGTCAACACTTCGCATGAGGTGGCCAAAGTACTGGAGTTTCAGCTTTAGCATCATTCCTTCCAAAGACATCCCAGGGCTGATCTCCTTCAGGATGGACTGGTTGGATTTCTTTGCAGTCCAAGTGACTCTCAAGAGTCTTCTCCAAAACCACGGTTCAAAAGCATCAATTCTTCAGTGCTCAGCTTTCTTCACAGTCCAACTCTCACAACCATATATGACCACTGGAGAAACCATAGCCTTGACTAGATGGACCTTTGTTGGTCAAGTCATGTCTCTGCTTTTCAATATGCTACCTAGGTTGGTCATAACTTTTCTTCCAAGGAGCAAGCGTCTTTTAATTTCATGGCTGCAATCACCATCTGCAGTGATGTTGGAGCCCAAAAAAATAAAGTCTGACACTGTTTCCACTGTTTCCCCATCTATTTCCCATGAAGTGATGGGACCAGATGCCATGATCTTCGTTTTCTGAATGTTGAACTTTAAGTCAACTTTTCACTCTCCACTTTCAGTTTCATCAAGAGGCTTTTTCGTTCCTCTTCACTGTCTGTCATAAGGGTGGTGTCATCTGCATATCTGAGGTTATTGATATTTCTCCCAGCAATCTTGATTGAAGCTTGTGTTTCTTCCAGTCCAGCATTTCTCATGATGTACTCTGCAGAGAAGTTAAATAAGCAGGGTGACAATATACAGCCTTGACGTACTCCTTTTCCTATTTGGTACCAGTCTGTTATTCCATGTCCAGTTCTAACTGTTGCTTCCTGACCTGCATATAGGTTTCTCAAGAGGCAGGTCAGGTGGTCTGGTATTTCCATCTCTTTCAGAATTGGGGAGGGATAAATTTGGAACATTATGATTGACACGTATAGACTTCTATGTATATGTATCTGTATAACTAATGAGAACCTACTGTATAGCACAGGGAACTCTACTCAGTTCTCTGTGATGACCTAAATGGGAAGGAAATCCAAAAAAGAAGGGATATATGTATACATAATGCTGATCCACTTTGCTGTACACCAGAAATTGACAAAACATTATAAAGCAACTGTACTCCAATAAAAAATATTTAATGAAAGAAAATGTCAGTTCCTCTGGACACCACTTATTTCATTGATTTGAACTCTTGCCTAAGTCCATTGTACTTAGGAAGCTTTGGTAACAGAGACAGAAGTGGGTGATCCAAGGGCCTGGAAAAAGAGGCTGGGTACCGTCTA
>NW_024075359.1:0-2472 GCF_014754425.2 Oryx dammah
CAGAAAGTGAAGAGGAGCTAAAAAGCCTCTTGATGAAAGTGAAAGAGGAGAGCAAAAAGTTGGCTTAAAGCTCAACATTCAGAAAATGAAGATCATGGCATCTGGTCCCATCACTTCATGGGAAATAGATGGGGAAACAGTGGAAACAGTGTCAGACTTTATTTTTTTGGGCTCCAAAATCACTGCAGATGGTGACTGCAGCCATGAAATTAAAAGACGCTTACTCCTTGGAAGGAAAGTTATGACCAACCTAGATAGTATATTCAAAAGCAGAGACATTACTTTGCCGACTAAGGTCCATCTAGTCAAGGCTATGGTTTTTCCTGTGATCATGAATGGATGTGAGAGTTGGACTGTGAAGAAGGCTGAGTGCCGAAGAATTGATGCTTTTGAACTGTGGTGTTGGAGAAGACTCTTGAGAGTCCCTTGCACTGCAAGGAGGTCCAACCAGTCCATTCTGAAGGAGGTCAGCCCTGGGATTTCTTTGGAAGGAATGATGCTAAAGCTGAAGCTCCAGTACTTTGGCCACCTCATGCAAAGAGTTGACTCACTGGAAAAGACTCTGATGTTGGGAGGGATTGGGGGCAGGAGGAGAAGGGGACGACTGAGGATGAGATGGCTGGATGGTATCACGGACTCGATGGATGTGAGTCTGGGTGAACTCCGGGAGATGGTGATGGAGAGGGAGGCCTGGCGTGCTGCAATTCATGGGGTCGCAAAGAGTCGGACACGACTGAGCGACTGAACTGAACTGAACTGAACTGAGTACTGGGGAAAGCACACGAAACAAGTCACGCTGGGGCGTTACTGCTGTCAGCTCCCGTGTCTCCCGGGCTGCACTGGAGTCTTTGCTGGGGCCACAGACCAGCTGCCCATGAGCCCCTCATGGCTGCCATCACCGTGTTCCATGTGGCCTCGTTCTGAGAACTTCTGAATAGGATGCCAGCGTCTCAGAGTCAGCAGACCTCATTCAAATGATGTCTCTTGAGCAATCAGAAGGTTGGGTAACGCTGCCCTGCGTTTCCTGCAGGGCAACGGCCCACTGAGCTGAGGAAGGTTGTGCTAAGCACAGAGTGCACAACAGAACATGTGCTCCACGATTCCCAGAAGTGGAGTAAGAAGGAAGCTCAGATAATGCAACTGTGCTTGGCTTCTGTCTTCTACTGACAGCTACTCTCACTTAAAAAACAAGCCCCCAAGCAAATTCCATTTTATGACAGGTCCAGATGATTTTTAAATACTATTTTAAATATTTAGTGTTATATCTAGTGAAGGCCATTTGGCCATTAATTTTCAAATATTGTTTCAAGTTTAGATATTAACTGAAAATGTAATAGTTAAAGAATTAAATAAGAGCAATATTGCATAGGAACCTGGAATGTCAGGTCCATGAATCAAGGCAAATTGGAAGGGGTCAAACAAGAGATGGCAAGGGTGAACGTTGACATTCTAGGAATCAGCGAACTAAAATGGACTGGAATGGGTGAATTTAACTCAGATGACCATTACATCTACTACTGCGGGCAGGAATCTCTCAGAAGAAATGGAGTAGCCATCATGGTCAACAAAAGAGTCCAAAATGCAGTACTTGGATGCAATCTCAAAAATGACAGAATGATCTCTGTTCGTCTCCAAGGCAAACCATTCAATATCACAGTTATCCAAGTCTATGCCCTAACCAGTAACGCTGAAGAAACTGAAGTTGAACGGTTTTATGAAGACCTACAAGACATTTTAGAACTAATACCCAAAAAAGATGTCCTTTTCATTATGGGGGACTGTAATGCAAAAGTAGGAAGTCAAGAAACACCTGGAGTAACAGGCAAATTTGGCCTTGGAATGCGGAATGAAGCAGGGCAAAGACTAATAGAGTTTTGCCAAGAAAATGCACTGGTCATAGCAAACACCCTCTTCCAACAACACAAGAGAAGACTCTACACATGGACATCACCAGATGGTCAACATTGAAATCAGACTGATTATATTCTTTGCAGCCAAAGATGGAGAAGCTCTATACAGTCAACAAAAACAAGACCAGGAGCTGACTGGCTCAGATCATCAACTCCTTATTACCAAATTCAGACTCAAATTGAAGAAAGTAGGGAAAACCAATAGACCATTCAGGTATGACCTAAATCAAATCCCTTATGATTATACAGTGGAAGTGAGAAATAGATTTAAGGGCCTAGATCTGATAGATAGAGTGCCTGATGAACTATGGAATGAGGTTCGTGACATTGTACAGGAGATAGGGATCAAGACCATCCCCATGGAAAAGAAATGCAAAAAAGCCAACTGGCTGTCTGGGGAGACCTTACAAGTAGCTGTGAAAAGAAGAGAGGCGAAAAGCAAAGGAGAAAAGGAAAGATATAAGCATCTGAATGCAGAGTTCCAGAGAATAGCAAGAAGAGATAAGAAAGCCTTTTTCAGTGATCAATGCAAAGAAATAGAGGAAAAGAACAGAATGGGAAA
>NW_024075360.1:0-2472 GCF_014754425.2 Oryx dammah
CAGAAAGTGAAGAGGAGCTAAAAAGCCTCTTGATGAAAGTGAAAGAGGAGAGCAAAAAGTTGGCTTAAAGCTCAACATTCAGAAAATGAAGATCATGGCATCTGGTCCCATCACTTCATGGGAAATAGATGGGGAAACAGTGGAAACAGTGTCAGACTTTATTTTTTTGGGCTCCAAAATCACTGCAGATGGTGACTGCAGCCATGAAATTAAAAGACGCTTACTCCTTGGAAGGAAAGTTATGACCAACCTAGATAGTATATTCAAAAGCAGAGACATTACTTTGCCGACTAAGGTCCATCTAGTCAAGGCTATGGTTTTTCCTGTGATCATGAATGGATGTGAGAGTTGGACTGTGAAGAAGGCTGAGTGCCGAAGAATTGATGCTTTTGAACTGTGGTGTTGGAGAAGACTCTTGAGAGTCCCTTGCACTGCAAGGAGGTCCAACCAGTCCATTCTGAAGGAGGTCAGCCCTGGGATTTCTTTGGAAGGAATGATGCTAAAGCTGAAGCTCCAGTACTTTGGCCACCTCATGCAAAGAGTTGACTCACTGGAAAAGACTCTGATGTTGGGAGGGATTGGGGGCAGGAGGAGAAGGGGACGACTGAGGATGAGATGGCTGGATGGTATCACGGACTCGATGGATGTGAGTCTGGGTGAACTCCGGGAGATGGTGATGGAGAGGGAGGCCTGGCGTGCTGCAATTCATGGGGTCGCAAAGAGTCGGACACGACTGAGCGACTGAACTGAACTGAACTGAACTGAGTACTGGGGAAAGCACACGAAACAAGTCACGCTGGGGCGTTACTGCTGTCAGCTCCCGTGTCTCCCGGGCTGCACTGGAGTCTTTGCCGGGGCCACAGACCAGCTGCCCATGAGCCCCTCATGGCTGCCATCACCGTGTTCCATGTGGCCTCGTTCTGAGAACTTCTGAATAGGATGCCAGCGTCTCAGAGTCAGCAGACCTCATTCAAATGATGTCTCTTGAGCAATCAGAAGGTTGGGTAACGCTGCCCTGCGTTTCCTGCAGGGCAACGGCCCACTGAGCTGAGGAAGGTTGTGCTAAGCACAGAGTGCACAACAGAACATGTGCTCCACGATTCCCAGAAGTGGAGTAAGAAGGAAGCTCAGATAACGCAACTGTGCTTGGCTTCTGTCTTCTACTGACAGCTACTCTCACTTAAAAAACAAGCCCCCAAGCAAATTCCATTTTATGACAGGTCCAGATGATTTTTAAATACTATTTTAAATATTTAGTGTTATATCTAGTGAAGGCCATTTGGCCATTAATTTTCAAATATTGTTTCAAGTTTAGATATTAACTGAAAATGTAATAGTTAAAGAATTAAATAAGAGCAATATTGCATAGGAACCTGGAATGTCAGGTCCATGAATCAAGGCAAATTGGAAGGGGTCAAACAAGAGATGGCAAGGGTGAACGTTGACATTCTAGGAATCAGCGAACTAAAATGGACTGGAATGGGTGAATTTAACTCAGATGACCATTACATCTACTACTGCGGGCAGGAATCTCTCAGAAGAAATGGAGTAGCCATCATGGTCAACAAAAGAGTCCAAAATGCAGTACTTGGATGCAATCTCAAAAATGACAGAATGATCTCTGTTCGTCTCCAAGGCAAACCATTCAATATCACAGTTATCCAAGTCTATGCCCTAACCAGTAACGCTGAAGAAACTGAAGTTGAACGGTTTTATGAAGACCTACAAGACATTTTAGAACTAATACCCAAAAAAGATGTCCTTTTCATTATGGGGGACTGTAATGCAAAAGTAGGAAGTCAAGAAACACCTGGAGTAACAGGCAAATTTGGCCTTGGAATGCGGAATGAAGCAGGGCAAAGACTAATAGAGTTTTGCCAAGAAAATGCACTGGTCATAGCAAACACCCTCTTCCAACAACACAAGAGAAGACTCTACACATGGACATCACCAGATGGTCAACATTGAAATCAGACTGATTATATTCTTTGCAGCCAAAGATGGAGAAGCTCTATACAGTCAACAAAAACAAGACCAGGAGCTGACTGGCTCAGATCATCAACTCCTTATTACCAAATTCAGACTCAAATTGAAGAAAGTAGGGAAAACCAATAGACCATTCAGGTATGACCTAAATCAAATCCCTTATGATTATACAGTGGAAGTGAGAAATAGATTTAAGGGCCTAGATCTGATAGATAGAGTGCCTGATGAACTATGGAATGAGGTTCGTGACATTGTACAGGAGATAGGGATCAAGACCATCCCCATGGAAAAGAAATGCAAAAAAGCCAACTGGCTGTCTGGGGAGACCTTACAAGTAGCTGTGAAAAGAAGAGAGGCGAAAAGCAAAGGAGAAAAGGAAAGATATAAGCATCTGAATGCAGAGTTCCAGAGAATAGCAAGAAGAGATAAGAAAGCCTTTTTCAGTGATCAATGCAAAGAAATAGAGGAAAAGAACAGAATGGGAAA
>NW_024075361.1:0-2469 GCF_014754425.2 Oryx dammah
GCGGGCACGCAACGAGAGAGGCCCATTCTGGGCTGCGGAGCTGGCACCACCCCTCACCTGAGCACCCGGTGCAGGCGGCCCTCCAAGAAGGAGATGGAGTCCAGGTAGAGCTCCTGCAGGTGGGACAGGTTCAGCAACTGGGCGGCGAGCTGGCCGGCGCAGCGCTTCTCCTGGTTGGGGGCGGTGTGCGGCAACACGTGGACGCGCGACAGCAGCAGCCGGCGCAGGTTGCCCATCCGGCCCAGGTGTGGCAGGAACCTGCCCAGGGTGGCCAGCTTCCAGGTGCAGTTCACCTCCAGGTCCTGGACGGTGTCCAGCTGCACCAGCCTCAGGATCCTCCTGATGCTCTGCACGGGGATGCTGAAGATCCTCAGCTTCTGGCAGCACAGGTGCAGCAGGCTCCTCCTCTGCTTGGCCTTCTTCAACAGGTAGCTGAGGGTCTTGTCCAGGGTGTCCTCCTTGAGGCACAGGTCGAGCAGCACCTCAACAGGGGCCCGCGCCGGCATCAGCCCCGCCTGCGCCTCCACCCTGCGCGTCTTCTGCATGGGCTGGGCCGGCTCGGGCTCCAGCAGCGAGCAAACGCGGGCCTTGATGCCACACCACAGGGCCCAGAAGTCCTGGTGCGCGTTCCGGCGCAAGTCCAGCACCTGCAGCTTCCACCGCCTGCGGGGCCACGGGGCACACACTGAGCTGTGCAGAGGTCGGCGGGCACCGGGACCCCGCGAGGGCTCTGCACTCCACACGCCACAGCTCCTCTGGCCTCCCGGCCCGCCTTGGTCCCCACTTTAAGGGACACTGGGGGAGGGCCACGTGCCTTTTGTCCCCTCTGCCCCTCAACTAGTCCTGTACACCCGAACGCCTCTTCCAGGTGATCCTCCTGCCCTGGCCGCACCTCGCTCACACCCCCAGGCCCCACCGTTCTGCCAGGTCGACCTTACCTGGGGCGGACCTCCTGAGCAAGCAGGACGTCCAGGCCGTCGAGTGCAGCCTGGAAGGTCTCCAGATGAGGCTGGTGGTCCTTCATCAGGGCCCCCAGCGGGAGGCAGGGGAAGGGCCAGGCCTGCACCATCGCCTTCACGGCACGGGTGTGCCTCCCGGCAAAGGCCGCCTTAAACAGCGGCGGGAAGAGCTCGATGGGCAGCTCCTCCAGGGCCCTGATGTCCAAGGCCTCATTCCGCACGAGGCTCTGGCTGGCCAGTTCCAGGAGTCGGGGTGGGGCCTGGATGCCAAAGCTGCAGAACCAACTCCGGAACAAGTCCTGGGGGGATGTCAGAGAGCAAGCGGGGTGGCGGCGGGGAGGCGGGGGTGGCGGCGGCGGGGGTCCATCTCTGGCCAAAGAACCGGGGAGACCCTGCTGTCGTCCCTCCACCCTCAGGGAACCCAGGGCAGGGTCAGAGACAACTTCTGGCCACAAAGTCACCGCTTTCGCCCCACCGGCACCTGGACAAGCATCTCTCCGGGCAGCAACAAAGGAACATGCTGGCCTCCTGCCCCATCCCGCATCTACTGGCTGCTTCACGTAATCTCAGCCCTGCTGGCCGGTAGACACCTAGCCGTCTGACAGCTGACCCCGCTCTCTTCAGAGACAGCTTCTGATTATTTCTCAAGGGCTCAAAACAGGAATAAGGGGTTCAGCCCACCACGGCCTGTCTCTAAACTCCAACCAATAACTCACACAATGGGTGCGCTCATGTCACTTAATAAAAACACGTACCTCCCACCGTGTGTCTCTTCTACAAATGTTATTACCATTCGGTTCAGTGGAGCAAAGCGCTCACATTCAGAACATAGCCTCCACTCTTTCAAACATTCCACACATTTTCTCATTTTGTATTTCATCGACTTGAAAACCGGTTTTTACCTTGTCAAACCAGAAGAAACCCCCAAACCCCTTTAGGCTAGTAAAATCACAGAACTATAAAATGATACGGACCATAATCACTACTCCCAAACTAACATGTGGAACGTCACTCAAAAATTCCTCCGAATTAGATGTCTTTCATTAAATCAATGCCGGGAACATGGCTGGCAGTTCAGTGAGGAGGACTCTGTCCTTTCACTGCAGGGGCACGAGTTCCACCCCTATCAGGGAATTACGACCCCAGATGCTGTTCGCTGTGGCCCCATCCCCTCACTCTCACCCCACCCTTCCCCATCCATCCCGCCTCCCCCCTGCCAAATTCTACGTGGTTAAGAAATGTTGTTAACAACGGTCTGTACAAGTGGCGAAAATCACGGAAGAAACCAAAATGTCCGGGATGAAGTAAAACTGCGTGCAGAAGCAGAAGCAAAGCGTGCAATTGCCAATGTGAATGGAAAGGCAAAGAAAATTCTCTACAGGATCCTGGCCCGTCGTGGCCTGACCCATGAATACCCCGGCAGGTAAAAAGCTGTCAGAGCCCGAGGCTCCAGCACGGAGCGGTGTGCTCAGGCCTGAGTCCCTCTTCTCCTGCCAGGACACACTTTTCA
>NW_024075362.1:0-2469 GCF_014754425.2 Oryx dammah
GTAGGCTGGGTTTAGTGGCTTGTGTCCAAGAAGAGAATATGTCAGCAGGAAGGAGACAACTTTATAGCAGAGGAACTAGTGGTAAGTCATATTGATAGTATGAATCCTTGATGGGAAGTGATGAGAAAGATATTTTGCCTTGGAGGTATAGTGCTAAAATTATATACACTCCAGGGCAATCAGGAGAAACACACCAAACCCATAGAGAGAGTCATTCTGCAAACACCTGTCCCTGAAGGACTCCTGAAAATTGTCAAAAGTCATGAAAAACCAGGAAAGTTTGAGAAACTGCTATAGACCAGAGTAAGCTAAGGGAGGTATCTGTAGCTGTTTGCTATATATCCTCCTGCAGTTCAGTATCCTATATGGGGATATGAAACTGGGAAAGAACATTTGTGGAAAAACTGGTAAAATTTGAAAAAACCCTGGAACTTCGTTAAAGGTACCTTACTGAAAGATGCTGGAATAATTGGGAAGCATAAAAGAAGTCATTTCACATATATACATTTTAGACAAGGCAAGTATTTCCTCTACATAACACCCACTTCACTTTGACTTCACCGAGATGGAAATCTAAAGTATGGTATACTTAACTGAATGGAAATCGTCCAATACAAAGGATCAATAATATTAAGACTGTGTGATCTGACTATAATGCAATGATGAGAAACTGACAAAGAAACATCTTTTAAAATGCCATTCACTTGGAAAATATACCTACATTCATACATAATATGTATCTCTCTGGAATTTTCATGCAAGGATACTGGAGCAGATTGCCATTATATTCTCCAGGGGATCCTCCTGACCTGGGATCGAACCCAGGCCTCTTGTGTCTCCTGCATTGGCTGGAAAGTGATTTACCAGTTGAGGGACTGGGGAATCCCATACAATGGATAGTCTTGTCTTTAGAAGAGAATATTAGGATATACTTGAAAGTGAATGATAATGAACAGTCTATTCAGCAAAAATTGTGGGACACAGTTAAATTCGTACGGAGAAACAATGGAAACAGTAACAGACTTTATTTTCTTGTGGTCCAAAATGATTGTGGATGGTGAATGCAGCCATGAGCTTAAAAGCTATGTGGCCCTTGGAAGAAAAGCTATGACAAAGCTAGATAGCATATTAAAAAGCAGAGACATTTCTTTGCTGACAAAGTCCATCTAGTCACAGCTATGGTTTCTCCGGCAGTCATGTATGGATGTCACAGCTGTACCAAAAAGAAGGTGGAGTGCCGAAGAATTGATGCTTTTGAACTGTGGTGTTGGAGAAGACTCTTGAGAGCCCCTTGGACAGCAAGGTCCAACCAGTCAATCCTAAGGGAAATCAACTCTGAATATTCACTGGAAGGGCTGATGCTGAAGCTGACGATCCAATAGTCTGGCTACCTGATGTGAAAAGCCAAGTCATGGGAAAAGACCTCGATGCTGGGAAAGACTGAGGGCAGGAGAAATAGTGGGCAGCGAAGGAGGAGATGTTTGGATGGTATCACCAACTCAGTGCACATGAGTTTGAGCATACACTCCAGGAGACAGTGAAGGACAGGGAAGCCTGGTGTGCTGCATGCAGTCCATGGGGTTGCAAAGAGTCCAACATGACTGCAGGACTGAACAACAACAACAAATTAAGGTAAGCTTATAGCATTAGATGTCAGAGAAATGAGAGTTACAGATACTTATCTCAAAAAGTTGTAAAGATGAGCAACAGAACAAACTTATACTGATAAGAAGGAATGAAATTAGTAAAGAATGAAAAATGAATATAATAGAGAAGAAAATATTGTAACAAAACCAAAACTTTATTCTCCCATATGACTACGAGGAGACTTCCAGCAGAGCAGGGTATTTAAAGAAGACTCTGTAAAGGGCCAAAAAAGAAATAACTTAGGCTTTGCGAATATGATCACCAGCGATTAATTAAGTTTTCAGCCAGAGATAATAACCAAAGAAACTGGCACGTCCCTGTTCCAACTTAAGGACTCCGAAAATTGAATTTCACACAATTTTCACGTCAGAAAATAAAATTCTTTTCGGTTTTCCTCAGCCATTAAAGTGTAAAGCTCTAAAATTAAAAAAAAAGAAGAAGAATAAAAAGTAAAGCTCCATCTCAGCTCAAATAGACTGTGCGAAAACAGGGGCAGGCTGCCCTTCATTGACTGAAATGTACTTCCAAGAGGAGGGGCTTCAAGGTCCACTGTACTGTCACGTTCCTTAAGCAAAGAACTTGCTTAAGGGACATCACCCGTGAGGGCTGTGAGTGCTGGACACCATCACTGGACTCCCCTGGTAGACTCGGAGGCTGCTGTCAGCCCCGTGGCCTGGCGACTGTGCCAACTTTTTTTTCTTTCTTCCAGATCAGTGAGCTGAGCAATGTTGACCCAAGACCCTTGAGGTTCAGATTCAGCCTGACCACGCCCCCAGCGGTTTTTTTTTTTTTTTTTTTATGGCAGTGGTGGGCGGGGGTGTC
>NW_024075364.1:0-2466 GCF_014754425.2 Oryx dammah
ACTGTGAAGATATTGCCTGATATGTTCTGCTATGAACTTTGTTCCTGAATTTTATGTTTGGGTCTATAGTCTCTTTAGAATTCATTTTTGAGCATATAATGAGATAGAAGTCAAGATTCATTTTCCGTAGACAGGTATTTTACCTAGGCCATACCATTTGGGGAGAAATAAAACTTCTTTCACCCCTGCCTGCTGAATTGCTTTGGCACCTTAGTTAAATTTCAGTTCTTTATATGTTTGTGATCTATTTCTAGACTCTGTTTTGTGCCACTGATCTATTTGACCATGTTGATACCAATATCGCACTGTCTTGATTGCGACGTTTGTCAGTTATGGAATAATATAGTGTTAGTCCTTCAACTTTGTTCTTTCTCAAAGTCACTTTGGCTATTCTGTATCCTTTGATTTCCATATAGAATTTCAGATCATCTTTTCTCTTTCCTCCAAATACCCTGCTGGAAGCTTTGTGGAGCTTTTGTTATATTTATATATCACTATGTGGAGAATGGAAAGCTTGAACAATACTGAGTCTTTCAATCAAGTCTTATTTAGGTTTTTAATTTCACCCAGCAATATTTTGTGCTTTTTCAGAGTAGAAGTCCTTTCCTGGATATTTTGTTAGATAATGGATGTCCTGATGCTACTGGAAATATTATTGTTTGGGTTTTTAATCTTATTTTTCAATTTGTTGTTGCTAGTCTACATAAAATGGAGAAGGCAATGGCAACCCACTCCAGTACTCTTGCCTGGAGAATCCCATGGACGGAGAAGCCTGGTAGGCTTGGTCCATGGGGTTGCTGAGAGTCGGGACACAACTGAGTGACTTCACTTTTACTTTTCACTTTCATGCATTGGAGAAGGAAATGGCAACCCCCTCCAGTGTTTTTGCGTGGAGAATCCCAGGGACAGAGGAGCCTGTTGGGCTGCCGACTGTGGGGTCGCACAGAGTCAGACACAACTGACATGACTTAGCAGCAGCAGCAATAGCAGCAGTATACATAAATACAGTGATTCTATATGTTGATCTTATGATCTGCAACCTTGCTAAATCCTCTTACTTGTTTTACTAGTTTGTATATTCCTTAGGATTTTCTACATACGCCATCATGTCATCTGCACAGAAAGATAGTTTCACATTTCCTGATCTCTTTCCCTTCTCTCTTTCTTTCTCTCTTGCCTTCTTACACTGGCTAGCACCTTCAGCACAATAATGAATAGAAATGATAAGAGCAGACAGTTTGACTTGTTCCCAAATTGAGGAGAAGAGTGTTCAGCCTGCAGGGTTTTAATAAATGTTCTTTATCAGGTTGAGAACAATCTCTTCGACTCCCTGTTCTGGGTGGATTCTTTTTTAACATTGCAAAGGGATATTGAATTCTTTTTCTTCAACTATTGCTAGACATCACGTTTTTTCTCTTTTATTCTGTTTACATGGCTCTTTCTGTTTACATTTGATTTTTTCCTTATTGTAAACCAACTTTACATTCCTGGGACAAACATTACTAGTTTTTAATAGATTTTTTTTTAATTTCCCCAGAGTTCCTCCTTTCTACTGTTGATAGAAAATTTAACTATTAAATGTTAATATATAGATTATTCAAGTAGCAACATTTAATGAACATCTATTTACTACCACCCTGCTAGTGACTGAAAAATACAATATAATAAATATGTTGTTCCTACACTTAAAGAGTCACAGCCTACTTATAAACTCAGATACTTATATAATGGGCAAGTATAGTGATAAATATCCGCCTAATGTAGTATCATAGTAAGAAAAACAGGCCTCTTGTGTCGCTCCTCTGTGTTAATCAGGAGAAGGATCCTGGAAGAGGTGAAATCTAACTTTTCTTACAGGGTTAACTAAGTGAAAGGGATTTAAGGACACGAGGGTACAGAATGGACAAAGGCACAAAGTTAAGACAACACCATGGTGCTTCCAGGAAACTAATAGTAGTTGATCACAGCTGGAGCATAAAGTACAAGGCTAGCTTGAGGAGTGATGATTTTATAAACGATCCGCCAGATTGCTGCAAACCTTGTGTGCCAAATCAAGGAATTTGTCCTTAGTTCTGCAAATGATGGGGAGCCATGAGATTACAAGGGAAGAGGGATGTAGTCTGGTTTGGATTTTAATCAAAACCCTATGACAGATTGTGGAAGATAGATTTTAAAGTGCCAAGGCTGGAGGCAGGAAGATCTGTTAGAAAACAATTATGACATCTTGAAGCTTAGCAGTGAGTGTAGAAATGGAGAGGAAGGGTCAGATTTGAGAAATATTTAGGAAGTGACAGTGGCAGAACTTGACAATGAAGTGATTAGAGGATGAGTCAAGACTGCGAGTGTTTCAGTTTCCTAGAGTTGCCATAACAATGTACACAAACTGGGTGATTTAAAATAATAGAACTTTATTGTCTCACAGTTCTAGAGTCAGAGGTTGGAAATCAAGGTGTCAGCAGGGCCCTG
>NW_024075365.1:0-2465 GCF_014754425.2 Oryx dammah
CAGGACTGCTTGCCGTTGGGTCGAATAAGGCCAGGAACTAGCGTGAGCGTCAGATGCAGGCTCAGCTATGTTGGTAGAGGCCTTGAATACGTGCAGGACCCAGCCTGGTTTATGGCAGGGACTTAGGTGTGGGTGCAGAGGTGTTTCTCGGAGGTGTAAAGTAAGTCAGGACCCAGCATGGTTCAGAGCCAGAACCAAGATGTGAGATCACGAGTGTTTGTTGGGGGCTTGAACATACGCAGGGCCCTGCCAGGCCAGTGCAGGGCCTAGGAAGTGGGCTTAGGAGCATTTTCAGGGATGCAACAGGGGCAGCTCTCAAATGCTTCAGTGCCAGACTTAAGATGTCAGCTCATGCCTGATATTAGTGGCCATCAACATAGGAAGCACTTAGCCTTGTTCCGTGCAAGACCCGATATTTGGGCACAAGTTTGTCTGTCAGTCCTTGCACACGGGAAGAAGCTAGCCTGGTTCAGTGCAGAGACTGAGACGTGGGTTCAGAAGTATTTGTCATGGCCTTGAAGAAGGGCAGGACCCAGCCAGGTGTGGGTAAGCACAGAAAAGAGCCTCAGGAGTATTTGTCGGGGTGGAAGAATGCAGGACCCAGCCTGATTCGGTGCATTGACTGGGAGGGAGGCTCGGGAGTGTTTACAAGGGTCTTGCACAAGGCCTGGACCCAGTCTGGGTCAGTGCAGGTCCTTAGATGTCAATTCAGTAGTATCCGTTGAGGCTTTAATTGGGCAGAAATTAGCCTGGTTCAGTACAGGGACCGAGATGCGGGCTCAGGGGTATTTCGTGGTCTTGAACAAGGGCAGGACCAAGCATGGTCTGCATAGGTATGGAAATGTGGGCTCGGGAGCGTTTCTTGGGGTCTTGCACAAAGGCACATCGAGCCTTGTTCAGTGCAGCGAGTGCCATGCCGGATTGGTAGTGTTTCCTATGGGGACTGACCAAGGGCAGGACACACCCTAGTTCAGAGTCAGGGAGTGAGTTGTGGGCTCAGGATTGTAGGTCGGTGATTTGAATATGGCCAGGACTAGCCTGAGATTCAGAGAGAGGCTCAGCAGTGTTGGCCAGCACCTTGAACAAGAACAGGAGCCATCCTAGGTCAGCACAGAGATGACGTATTGGGCTCAGGAATGTTTGTCGGGGCTTGACTAAAGGCAGGGTCACCCTGTGTGGATTCTGGGAGTGAGATATGGGCTCAGGAGTGTTGGTCAGGGCATGGAACCAGTTCAGGACCCAGCAGAATTCAGCTCAGGGACCATGATGTGGATCTAGGATCCATTGTCCGGGGCTTAAAGAAGGCCAGTACTCATTCTGGATCAGTAGAGGGATATGTGGGCTCTGGAATATTTGTCGAGGGCTTGTGCAAGTACAGGGGCCACCTGATTCAGTGCAGGGACCGTATGTGGGCTCATGTGTGTGTCTTGTGTCTGAACAAGTGCAGGACCAGTCTAGGTCAGTGATGCGACCTAGATGTGGGTTAAGGTGTTGTTTCTAGGGGCTTGAACAAGTGCAGGATCCAACTTGGTTCTGTTCAGGGCCACCAGTGTGTGGTAAGGAGTGTTGTAGGTGTCATGCACAAGGGCAGGACCTAGCCTGATTCAGTGCATGGACCTAGAGGTGGGCCCAGGAGTATTTTTCTGAAGCTTGGACAACAGATGTGCACTGAGGAGTATTTTCGGAAGCTTTATCCAGTGAAAGATTCAGCCTAGTTCACTGCAGGGACATAGTGTCCTAGGGCTCAGGAGTGTCTGTCGGGTTGTTGTTCAAAGGCATGACCCAGGCTTCTTGAGTGCCCTGAGTGGGATGTGAGATGGCCTGTGTTTCCAAGGGGACTGAACAATGGCGGTACACACCACAGTTCTGAGGCATGGAGCTATTTGTAGGCTCAGGATTGCCTGCTGGTGGCTCAAATAAGGGCAGTAACTAGCATGAGTTTCAGATACAGACTCAGGTATGCTGGTCGCTACCTTGAATACGTGCAGGACCCAGCATGGTTCATGGCAGGTACAGAGATGCTGGCATAGGAATATTTCTCGGGGGCATAAACAAAGGCAGGACCCAGCCTGGTTCAGTGCCGGACCCGAGTTGTCAGCTCAGGAGTGTTTGTTGGGGGTATGAAAAGAGGCCGGGCCCCAGCGGGATCAATGCAGGGCCCATGATGTGGGCTCAGGAGCATTTGCTTGGGTGCAACACGGGCAGCTCCGAAAATGCTTCAGGGCCTGGTTCAAGACGTTGGCTCAGGCCTTTATTAAGGGTTATGAACATGGGCTGCGCATTGCCTCGTTCCGAGCAGGACTCAACATTTGGGCTCAGGGTTGTCTGTCATTGCTTGCATGTCAGAAGAAGCTAGCCTGGTTCAGTGCAGTGACCAAGAAGTGTGTTGTGAAGTATTTGCTGTGGCCGTGAAGAAGGGCATGACCTAGCATGATTCGGTGTGGAGACAGGGAGAGAGACCCAGG
>NW_024075366.1:0-2464 GCF_014754425.2 Oryx dammah
CCTAAGTTCAGCAAACTCCTTTGCCATAAACACTTGCTTCATAAATGGCCTTCAGATAGGAATCCCTCCCATGGGCTCAAGCTGCGGCCTCTGTGCTCACCCTGGAACACTCTTTTGGAAAAGTCCTTGAACAAGTGTCAGTGATTAACCGTATGAATTATTCTTGGAGCACCGCTGCAGAAGGCTTTATGCCTTCTCATGCTCCTCTCGGAAACAAGAAGCACCTAAACATTCTCTTGAGTCAGCTCAGCCCAGGAAAGGAAAAAACAGGTCAGAATCACAAAGCCTAAGTCCTTCCTGGCGACCATGCCTTCAGAACAAAGGGAGGGGTTTAGGGGCCTTGCCTCCCTTTTGTTCAGTCATGCCTATTGCGGCCCCCAACAACCTACTGTTTCAGGTGCTTGCTTTGTGTGAACACTCATTGTCCTTTTAAGTATTCCCTACATGTAGTCTAGGTAGTTAATCATGTATAGAATGTGCAACTTGTGTGGCTTGAAAAGATGAGCCACTCGGCCCCGCGCCCCTCCAGGTCACCGCTAGCCGGTAGCGCAGCCTTAGGCCGCAGCTCCCTACTCCGCAAAGCGGCGGGAGATCCCAAGCACACCTCTCCCCGCACCTGCCAGCCTTGGGACAGCTCGCTGCAGCCCTAGCATGTCCCTCTCCCTGACCCGGAGCTACAAGCAACCCCAAGGCGCGCGCGCACGCGCATGCTGTTCCCTCGCTTCTCCTGGCGAGAGCAGCGTGTGCCCCCTTTCCTCTGCGCACAGAGCGAGCCCCACTTTCATGTTGGCACAGGGTCCACCGGCACGCGCCGCAGCAGACGCCTTCCTGCCAAGGCTGCAGGGCGGGAGCCCTGCCTTCTTGCACACGGGGTGGACCTTGCCACCCGCGGCGCGTGCCCCCTCATCCTGCGCTCGCGGCTTGGGCAAGACCCCGCTTCCTGCGCGCCAGGTAACGGTTGCCTTCCCCGCACCCCAGCATGGGCGGCTCGAAACTCCCCTTCCTGCACAGGCGACGCAAGCACCCCCATTCCTGTGTGCGCAGCGGGGCCCCAGAACCTCGTGCCAGCGCCGCCCCAGAACCTCGTGCAAGCGCATGCCGGCCAGCCCTACCCCGGCATGAGGGACGCGAGCCCCCCACCAGTTTTCTACGAAGGCTGCAGGGCGCCAGCTCTCTCTTGCGCGCGCGGGGCCCCACGCCGCCGGCGACACGGGCCTCTCTTCCTGGGCGCACGGGATCAGCCGTCTTCTGTGCACGTGTGGCGAGGCTCCACTTCTTGAGTGTGCAGGCCTCCTGGCCTGGCGGTGAAAATCCCAGGAGCTGCCCGCGCGGCGAAGCATGAGCCCCCATGCCTTCCTGCACACGTGCAGGGCCAGCCTATCCCCGGGAGCGCTTGGCGCGAGCACACTGCACCCCCATTCCTGCTTGCCTGGCGCAGCTCGAGCACCCGGGTTCCTGTGCGCGAGAGGCCAGCACCCCCAGGAAATTTGATTACCCGAACGGACCATCCCTCCTCTCAGCAGGCGGGGCCCCTTCCTGACCACGCGACGCTACCTGACCCCTGCCTCCTGGGTGCGTGGCGCAAGCCTCCCTTTTGTGCACTCCCGGAGCCCTCGGCGCCGGGTGAGCTTCCTCTCACACGAAGAGATCCTCAGTCGAAAGCCGTGTTTCCTCAATTGCCAAGAAGTGGGTCCGCACTCGTGGGCTCCGCGGCCTCCACTGGTCATGGATCGGTTCCCCACCGCGGGCCGTGTGTTCTCAACCGCGCTCCGAGGGGTCCCCACTCGCAGGCATCACGCCCTCAACTGGGCACGGAGGGGTCTCGAGCCTGCGATACTAGTTGCTGAGAAAGATTGAGGGCAGAAAGAGTAGGGGACGACTGACCATGAGATCTTTGGTTGGCGTCATCCACTCAATGGACTTGAATTTGAGCAAGCTCCAGGAGTTAGTGATGGACGGGGGAGGGGGGTGTGCCTCGTAGGTGCTGTGATTCGGGTGGTAACTGACTCCGACTAGACTGAGCCACTGTACCGAACCGAACTTCAGTTGAACAAACATTCCCTATGATGGCACTCTAACATAAGAAATGAAAAACAACAAACGCTGCCCTGCACCTTGCTTCCCCTCTCCTAATGGGAACATTGAGCAGAATGATAGAACACACTATCACAACAAGGATGTGAACCACCGTTCAAAAACATTACGTACAAAAATACAGAATCCACGTAAACCTACTTCGAAAACATGGGAGACGAAATACGTTTCAAACATGTTCAGGCACAGCTGAATCCATCTAGTATTCTCAGGGCCACAGAACCAGAATCTGTACCTGTAAAACCAATGCATCCTTGTCAATCAACTTAGATAGAACAGGAACTTTTACCTGAGATAAAATCTAAGAGTGAGGACACAAGGTGTGGTGGTATCCTCTGGCTCGTCTTACTCTCATGTACAACTATGCCTG
>NW_024075367.1:0-2464 GCF_014754425.2 Oryx dammah
CCCAAAATAAAGTTTGACACTGTTTCCACTGTTTCCCCATCTATTTGTGATGAAGTGATGGCACTGGATGCCATGATCTTAATTTTCTGAATGTTGAGTTTTCGGGCCACATTTTCACTCCCCTCTTTCACTTTCATCAAGAAGCTCTTTAGTTCTTCTTTGCTTTCTGCCATAAGGGTGGTGTCATCTGCATATCTGAGGTTATTGATATTTCTCCCAGAGATCTTGATTCCAGCTTGTGCTTCATCCAGCCCGGCATTTCTCATGATGTACTCTCCATATAAGTTAAATAAGCAGGGTGACAATATACAGCCTTGACGTACTCCTTTTCCTATTTGGAACCAGTCTGTTGTTCCATGTCCAGTTCTAACTGTTGCTTCTTGACTGGCATATAGGTTTCTCAAGAGGCAGATCAAGTGGTCTGGTATTCCCATCTCTTTCAGAATTTTCCACAGTTTATTGTGATCCACACAGTCAAAGGCTTTGGCATAGTCAATAAAGCAGAAATTGATGTTTTTCTGGAACTCTCTTGCTTTTTCCATGATCCGGCGGATATTGGGAATCTGATCTCTGGTTCCTCTGCCTTTTCTAAAACCAACTTGAACATCAGGAAGTTCACGGTTCACGTATTGCTGAAGCCTGGCTTGGAGAATTTTGAGCATTACTTTACTAGCATGTGAAATGAGTGCAATTGTGCGGTAGTTCGAGCATTTTTTGGCATTGCCTTTCTTTGAGATTGGAATGAAAAGTGACCTTTTCCAGTCCTGTGGCCACTGCTGAGTTTTCCAAATATGCTGGCATATTGAGTTCAGCACTTTCACAGCATTATCTTTCAGGTTTTGAAATAGCTCAACTGGAATTCCATCACCTCCACTAGCTTTGTTCATAGTGATGCTTCCTAAGGCCCACTTGACTTCACATTCCATGATGTCTGGCTCTAGATGAGTGATTACACTGTCGTGATTATCTGGGTCATGAACATCTTTTTGTACAGTTCTCCTCTGTGTTCTTGCCACCTGTTCTTAATATCTTCTGCTTCTGTTAGGTCCAGACCATTTCTGTCCTTTATCAAGCCCACCTTTGCATGAAATGTTCCCTTGGTATCTCTAATTTTCTTGACGAGATCTCTAGTCTTTCCTATTCTGTTCTTTTCCTGTATTTCTTTGCATTGATCGCTGAAGAAGGCTTTCTTATCTCTTCTTGCTATTCTCTGGAACTCTGCATTCAGATGCTTATATCTTTCCTTTTCTCCTTTGCTTTTCACCTCTCTTCTTTTCACAGCTATTTGTAAGGCCTCCCCAGACAGCCATTTTGCTTTTTTGCATTTCTTTTCCATGGGGATGGTCTTGATCCCTGTCTCCTGTACAATGTCACGAACCTCATTCCATAGTTCATCAGGCACTCTATCTATCAGATCTAGGCCCTTAAATCTATTTCTCACTTCTACTGTATAATCATAAGGGATTTGATTTAGGTCATACCTGAATGGTCTAGCGGTTTTCCCTACTTTCTTCAATTTGAATCTGAATTTGGTAATAAGGAGTTCATGATCTGAGCCACAGTCAGCTCCTGGTCTTGTTTTTATTGACTGTATAGAGCTTCTCCATCTTTGGCTGCAAAGAATATAATCAATCTGATTTCGGTGTTGACCATCTGGTGATGTCCATGTGTAGAGTCTTCTCTTGTGTTGTTGGAAGAAAGTATTTGCTATGACCAGTGCATTTTCTTGGCAAAACTCTATTAGTTTTTGCCCTGCTTCATTCTGCATTCCAAGGCCAAATTTGCCTGTTACTCCAGGTGTTTCTTGACTTCCTACGTTTGCATTCCAGTCCCCTATAATGAAAAGGACATCTTTTTTGCTCATCTTAGTCACTCTGAAACTCAGGCTTCATTTCCAAATATGCATTCATGATTCCTGTGGTAGTGGGAAGGGAATGGGACAAATCATGCACTCTTTATTCCCACACATCACTTCTCCTAAGATTTCAATGACCAAAGCAAGCTATGGTTTTCCCAGTAGTCATGTATGGATGTGAGAGTTGGAACATAAGGAAGGCTGAGTGCTGAATAACTGATGCCTTTGAATTGTGCTTGAGAAGACTCTTGAGAGGCCCTTGGACTGCAAGGAGATCCAACCAGTAAATCCTAAAGGAAATCAACCCTGAATATTCATTGGAAGGACCGATGCTGAAGCTGTAGTCCTTTGGCCACCTGATGCGAAGAGCCAACTTATTGGAAGAGACCCTGATGCTGGGAAAGATTGGAGGCAAAAGGAGAAGGGGGCAGCAGAGGATGAGATGGTTAGATAGCATTACCAACTCAATGGGCATGAGTTTGAGCACATTCCAGGAGACAGTGAAGGACAGGGAAGCTTGGCATGCTACAGTCCATGAGATCACAAAGAGTTGGACACAACCTAGTGACTGAACAACAAAGCAAATCAGATGGTGGTGCTCATAGTAGG
>NW_024075368.1:0-2464 GCF_014754425.2 Oryx dammah
TCCACTGTATAATCATAAGGGATTTGATTTAGGTCATACCTGAATGGTCTATTGGTTTTCCCTACCTTATTCATTTTAAGGCTGAATTTTGCACTAAGGAGCTCATGTTCTGAGACACAGTCAGCTCCAGGTTTTGTTTTTGCTGACTGTTTACAGCTTCTCCATCTCCCCTGCAAAGAACATAATCTGACTTTAGTATGGACCATCTGGTGATATCCATGAGTAGCCTCTGTAATTACCTTGACCACAGCGTTTTATATTCTCATAAGAAATGTATCAAAGTCTATTCTCCAGAATTCACATCAGAACAGTATTCCCAGAGGTTTACTCTTTTCCAACCTGATGAATATGTTACAGTTGATGATGGAGTAATGTTTGGCAAGGCACTTAATCTCATCCTCACTATTTTCTCATTTGTAAAATGTACATCATACTACTTACCTCACAGGATACTGCCTAGGATGTGCAAGGCTTTGTGAAAATCAGGAAAAGGTCCTCTTGTTGTGTGAGTGAACTAGAACAATGGGATTCCTCTAGGAAGAAGAGACCTCATGAAAAGAACCTGAGAGGAAGGGGTACCTGTCTTTGAGTCTTCAACCCTTTCTCAACCAGCACAGTCCCACGAGGGCCCCCTTTGCTGCTAGCAGAGCATGGGTTGGATTGAAGGCCTCACTCACCCACCACCTTCTCTCGGGGTCCTATTCAGTACAAGTAACTCAGTAGGCAAGGTGGTCTTGCCTATGCCCACCAACAGAAAGGCATCCACACACAGTTCTCTTGGAAAACATAAGTAAGCCCATCAATCTCTGCTGGGCAGCTTAATTGCCCCTCTCAATTCAGAGCTGGTAGGAGGTACTGAGTGCCATCATTTTCAGTAAACTCCTACCTCTAAAGCTCTTCCTCCCACAATGTGAAATTTCAGTCATTACCCTGCCATACAGCCACGCCCTGCAATTGCTGAGGAACTGGGAATGAAGTGGGTAGTGACTCGTTTGTTATGGTCGGCCCGCAGAGAAAACCTATGAAAGGGACACTTGGATTTGAAAGCAAAGACTCAAAATGCATTATTCAGCCTGAAGTCTGGGTCTGGGAGAGGTCAGAACGGAAAGAGCTGTTTCCAGCAACAGTGAAACACAAGATGCTCCCTTCAGAACGAGTCATTTCACTCTTCTCTGTCTCTACCACACGTGCACCTCAAAAGGGAGGGGCTAAAGCCATGCCCTGAAGTTTAGCGAAAGGAAGTTTTTCCTCCTTCTGACCGAAATATTTCCATATCTTTACATCACCAATATTTGCCAAGTGAGAAGGATTCCCATCTCCATATCACCCCTCTAGATTCATTCTGTGGCAAATAGATATAACATCATATGTACTTATTGGTAGCAAGGAGTCCAGGAAAATATGAAACAAAGAGACGAAGAGAAACAGGATATTTTAAAACTTATGGCCATCTTGTCAGAATTTCACAGAAATATAGGAAAAAACTAGAAAGAGCTTATGAGGAACAAAGTGCACATCTCTGCCTTTGAATTCATTATCCATCCACCTCACCCCTCACACGCCCATTTCATTACTCCCCCAGGAAAGACATTTTCAAGATGAATTATAAACCACTATGGGTCCAATAGAACATTTATGAAAATGTATGCTTTTCTTTTTTCTAGGTCTTCCCACATCCTCAGAATATGCTTTCTTGAGTTCACAGGGGAAGCAAATAGAAACAAACACTGTGAGTTTCTAGTGAGTAGAGCCCGGATCTCATTTTTACATGCCTTGTTTACTTCCAAGGCCTGATCAGGAGTTGTAGATTCTATTTTATTTTCGTAATGGAGACAATGTGAGAGTAGCATTTTCTAGATAACTGACTCATCTAAAGTCAAGATCACACCATCTAATTTGAGAGAAGAGTTAATCCTTGAGGAGTTGACAGCCGCGTTGCACTCCATTTCGAAGGGCCTGTTTGACTTTGTCATTCCGCAGAGTGAAGATGAAAGGGTTCAGCAAAGGAGTTACCACGGAAATCAACAGGGAGACTATCTTATTGTACTCGGCTGCCTGCGTTTGCTTGGGTTTCATGTAGAGGAACAAGCAGCTGCCATAGCCGATGACAACAAAGGTGAAGTGGGAGGCACAGGTAGAGAAGGCTTTCCTGCGGCCAGAGGTGGTGGGGATCTTGAGGATGGTGGAGATGATGTAGGTGTAGGAGACAATCGTTGGGGCCAGAGAACCAATGATAATGAAAACAGCCATTAAAAACAGAACAAACTCTGTGAAAAGAGTGTCATCACACGATAGTTTGAGCAGTTGACCTCGGTCACAATAAAAATGGTCTAAGACGTTTGATTTGCAGAAGGTAAACTGAAATGTGGCATAGACTGGCCAGATTTCGGAAAGGACCCAAACACCCATGACCCAGTCACCACCGAGATGCAGGTGTGGCTGTTCATAATGGTATTGTACCTCA
>NW_024075369.1:0-2464 GCF_014754425.2 Oryx dammah
GAATTTTGTGCATTACTTTACTAGTGTGTGAGATGAGTGCAATTGTGTGGTAGTTTGAGCATTCTTTGGCATTGCCTTTCTTTGGGACTGGAATGAAAACTGACCTTTTCCTGTCCTGTAGCCACTGCTGAGTTTTCCAAATTTGCTGGCATATTGAGTGCAGCACTTTCACAGCATCATCTTTCAGGATTTGAAATAGCTCAACTGGTATTGCATCACCTCCACTAGCTTTGTTCATAGTGATGCTTCCTAAGGCCCACTTGACTCCACATTCCAGGATGTCTGGCTCTAGGTGAGTGATCACACCATCATGAATATCTGGGTCGTGAAGTTCTTTTTTGTACAGTTCTTCTGTGTATTCTTGCCACCTCTTCTTAATATCTTCTGCTTCTGTTAGGTCTATACCATTTCTGTCCTTTATTGAGCCCATCTTTGCATGAAGTGTTCCCTTGGTATCTCTAATTTTCTTGAAGAGATCTCTAGTCTTTCCCATTCTGTTGTTTTCCTCTATTTCTTTGCACTGATCACTGAGGAAGGCTTCCTTATCTCTCCTTGCTATCCTTTGGAACTCTGCATTCAAATAGGTATATCTTTTCTTTTCCCCCTTGCTTTTTGCTTCTCTTCTTTCCACAGCTATTTGTAAGGCCTCCTCAGACAGCCACTTTGCATTTTTGCATTTCTTTTTCTTGGGGATGGTCTTGATCCCTGTCTCCTGTACAATGTCATGAACCTCCGTCCATAGTTCATCAGGCACTCTGTCTATCAGATGTAGGCCCTTAAGTCTATTTCTCACTTTCACTGTATAATCATAAGAGATTTGATTTAGATCATACATGAATGGTCTAGTGGTTTTCCCTGCTTTCTTCAATTTAAGGTTGAATTTGGCAATGAGGAGTTCATGACCTGAGCCACAGTCAGCTCCCAGTCTTTTGCTGACTGTATAGAGCTTCTCCATCTTTGGCTGCAAAGAATATAATCGATCTGATTTTAGTGTTGACCATCTGGTGATGTCCATGTGTAGAGGCTTCTCTTGTGTTGCTGGAAGAGGGTGCTTGCTATGACCAATACATTCTCTTGGTAAAACTCTGTTAGCCTTTGTCCTGCTTCATTCTGTACTCCAAGGCTAAATTTGCCTGTTACTCCAGGTGTTTCTTGCCTTCTTACTTTTGAATTCCAGTCCCCTATAATGAAAAGGATAAGTATTTTAGGTATTAGTTCTACAAGGTCTTGTAGGTCTTCACAAAACCACTCAACTTCAGCTTCTTCAGCATTACTGGTTGGGGCATAGACTTGGATTACCATGAGATTGAATGGTTTGCCTTGGAAACGAACAGAGATCTTCTGTCGTTTTTGAGATTGCTTCTAAGTACTGCATTTCAGACTCTTTTGTTGGCTATGATGGCTACTCCATTTCTTCTAAGGGATTCTTGCCCACAGTAGTAGATATAATGATCATATGAGTTAAATTCACCCATTCCAGTCCACTTGAGTTTGCTGCTTCCTAAAATGACGTTCTCTCTTGCCATCTCCTGTTTGACCACTTTCAATTTGCCTTGATTCATGGACCTAACATCTATTTCTGCTTTATTGACTATGCCAAAGTCTTTGACTGTGTGGATCACAAGAAACTGTGGAAAATTCTGAAAGAGATGGGAATACCAGACCACCTGACCTGCTTCGTGAGAAATCTGTATGCTGGTCAGGAAGCAACAGTTAGAACTGACATGGAACAACAGACTGGTTCCAAATAGGAAAAGGAGTAAGTCAAGGCTGTATATTGTCACCCTGCTTATTTAACTTATATGCAGAGTACATCATGAGAAACACTGGGCTGGAGAAACACAAGCTGGAATCAAGATTGCCAGGAGAAATACCAACAACCTCAGATATGCAGATGACACCACCCTTATGGCAGAAAGTGAAGAGAGAGTGAAGAGAAAGTAAAGAGCCTCTTGATGAAAGTGAAAGAGGAGAGTGAAAAAGTTGGCTTAAAGCTCAACATTCAGAAAACGAAGATCATGGTGTCCAGTCCCATCACTTCATGGCAAATAGATGGGGAAACAGTGGAAACAGTGGCCGACTTTATTTTGGGGGGCTCCAAAATCACCGCAGATGGTGACTGCAGCCATGAAATTAAAAGACGCTTACTCCTTGGAAGGAAAGTTATGACCAACCTAGATAGCATATTCAAAAGCAGAGACATTACTTTGTCAACAAAGGTCCATCTAGTCAAGGCTATGGTTTTTCCAGTGGTCATGTATGGATGTGAGAGTTGGACTCTAAAGAAAGCTGAGTGTCGAAGAATTGATGCTTTTGAACTGTGGTGCTGGAGAAGACTGTTGAGAGTCCCTTGGATGACAAAGAGATCCAACCAGTCCATCCTAAAGGAGATCAGTCCTGAGTGTTCATTGGAAGCACTGATGTTGAAGCTGAAATTCCAATACTTTGGCCATCTGATGCGAAG
>NW_024075370.1:0-2463 GCF_014754425.2 Oryx dammah
AATTTGCCTTGATTCATGGACCTGACATTCCAGGTTCCTATGCAATATTGCTCTTTACAGCATCAGACCTTGCTTCTATCACCAGTCATATCCACAACTGTGTATTTTTTTTTTTTTTTTGCTTTGGCTCCATCCCTTCATTCTTTCTGGAGTTATTTCTCCACTGATCTCCAGTAGCATATTGGGCCACCTGCGCTTAGTGCGCCAGTTGCAGCCGCCTGCGCTTAGTGCACTGGTCACAGCCGCCTGCGCTCATCCAAGGTAAGGAGCTTCGGCTGAGCTTTGCTGGAACAGCCGTGAAGAGATACCCCACACCCAAGGTAAGAGAAACCCAAGTAGGATGGTAGGTGTTGCAAGAGGAAATCAGAGGGCAGACACACTGAAACCATACTCACAGAAAACCAGTCAATCTAATCACACTAGGACCACAGCCTTGTCTAACTCAATGAAACTAAGCCATGCCCGCGGCGCAACCCAAGACAGGCAGGTCCTGGTGGAGAGGTCTGACAGAATGTGATCCACTGGAGTAGGGAATGGCAAACCACTTCAGTATTCTTGCCTTGAGAACCCCATGAACAGTATGAAAAGGCAAAATGATAGGATACTGAAAGAGGAACTCCCCAGGTCAATAGGTGTCCGATATGCTACTGGAGATCAGTGGAGAAATAACTCCAGATAAAATGAAGGGATGGAGCCAAAGCAAAAAGAATACCCAGTTGTGGATGTGACTGATGATAGAAGCAAGGTCCGATGCTGTAAAGAGCAGTATTGCATAGGAACCTGGAATGTCAGGTCCATGAATCAAGGCAAATTGGAAGTGGTCAAACAAGAGATGGCAAGAGTGAACGTTGACATTCTAGGAATCAGCGAACTAAAATGGACTGGAATGGGTGAATTTAACTCAGATGACCATTATATCTACTACTGTGGGCGGGAATCCCTCAGAAGAAATGGAGTAGCCATCATGGTCAACGAAAGAGTCTGAAATGCAGTACTTGGATGCAATCTCAAAAATGACAGAATGATCTCTATTCGTTTCCAAGGCAAAGCATTCAATATCATGGTAATCCAAGCCTATGCCCCAACCAGTAACGCTGAAAGAGCTGAAGTTGAATGGTTCTATGAAGACCTACAAGCACTTTTAGAAGTAACACCTCCAAAAGTTGTCCTTTACATTATAGGGGACTGGAATGCAAAAGTAGGAAGTCAAGAAACACCATGAGTAACAGGTAAATTTGGCCTTGGAATGCGGAATGAAGCAGGGCAAAGACTAATAGAATTTTGCCAAGAAAATGCACTGGTCATAGCAAACACGCTCTTCCAACAACACAAGAGACGACTCTACACAGGGACATCACCAGATGGTCAACACCGAAATCAGATTGATTATATTCATTGCAGCCAAAGGTGGAGAAGCTCTATACAGTCAACAAAAACAAGACCGGGAGCTGACTGTGGCTCAGGTCATGAACTGCTTATTGCCAAATTCAGACTTAATTTGAAGAAAGTAGGGAAAACTGCTAGACCATTCAGCTATGACCTAAATCAAATCCCTTATAATTATACAGTAGAAGTGAGAAACAGATTTAAGGGCCTAGATCTGATAGATAGAGTGTCTGATGAACTATGGAATGAGGTTTGTGACATTGCACAGGAGACAGGGATCAAGACCATCCCCATGGAAAAGAAATGAAAAAAAGCAAAATGGCTGTCTGAAGAGGCCTTACAAATAGCTGTGAAAAGAAGAGAAGCAAAAAGCAAAGGAGCAAAGGGAAGATATAAGGATCTGAATGCAGAGTATCAAAGAATAGCAAGAAGAGATAAGACAGCCTTCTTCAGCGATCAATACAAAGAAATAGAGGAAAACAACAGAATGGGAAAGACTAGAGATCTCTTCAAGAAAATAAGAGATACCAAGGGAACATTTTATGCAAAGATGGGCTCGATAAAGGAGAGAAATGGTATGGACCTAACAGAAGCAGAAGATATTAAGAAGAGGTGGCAAGAATACACAGAAGAACTGTACCAAAAACATCTTCATGACCTGGATAATCCTGATGGCGTGATCACTCATCTAGAGCCAGACATCCTGGAATGTGAAGTCAAGTGGGCCTTAGGAAGCATCACTATGAACAAAGCTAGTGGCAGTGATGGAATTCCAGTTGACCTGTTTCAAATCCTGAAAGATGATGCTGTGACAGTCCTGCACTCAATATGTCAGCAAATTCGGAAAACTCAGCAGTGGCCACAGGACTGGAAAAGGTCAGTTTTCATTCCAATCCCAAAGAAAGGCAATGCCAAAGAATGCTCAAACTACCGCACAATTGCACTCATCTCACATGCTAGTAAAGTAATGCTCAGAATTCTCCAAGCCAGGCTTCAGCAATATGTGAACCGTAAATTTCCAGATGTTCATGCTGGTTTTAGAAAAGGCAGAGGAACCAGAGATCAAATTGCCAACAT
>NW_024075371.1:0-2462 GCF_014754425.2 Oryx dammah
CACTGAGGAAAGACCCGAGCCTACCCTAGATTGGGATGGCAAGACAACTGGACTTCCGACTCTGCCTGTCCCGCCTGGCAGTCAGTTGTCTCTTCCAGCTGGGCCCCGGACAAACGCCGCTGGACGCGAGGAGATGCGGCCGGCTTCCAACGTGCCTGGGGCGGTCGGGAAACTGTCCTCCCCTAGCTGCTTTCTCGACTGCCTCATGATTCCTGTGACCCGGTGGAGGGGCACCTGAGGACCCTTATCGATCACCTCTTGCGTTTTATTTCTGTTTCTTGGCTGACGGCTGCGAGCCCCAAACCCGCCAGCAAACGGCAGACCGGGAATTTGCGGTTTAACATCTCAGACCTCGAGGGACACCTCTGGCGGCTGACCGCGCGAGTCGGCGTGGCAAGGAACAGAGAATGTTCCGATGGCTCGTTTCCCCCACATGGTTACCTACACCGCACCGTGCCCTCCACACGTGGAGAGGAAGAAGAATGACGAGCAGTATCTTCCCCCAAGAACACGAACAACCGTGGCCTGCGCGAGGACGTGGAGCCACCCACAGCCCGCCCTCATCATCGCCACCCATCTTCCTCCGCCCCATCGTCTCCAATCAACTTACTGCTTGCCCCATCCACCCCCTCTGAAGAAGAAGAAGGAGAAGGAGAACAAGGAGAAGAATGGCGACTGGAGCGGCGTGGCAGAGGGAATGGGAAGGTGGCCTTATGCTGGGGGAAATCCGTGCAAAAGAGAGAAGAATACTGGCTGATCTCGCTTCTCTGTGCCATGGGAAGGAGGCAAGAGGACAGCAAGGGTGTGAGCACTTGGACGATAAAGCACAAAGCGGTAGGGTCCTGGGGTGGGCTGGGGGAGCGGGAGGTGGGAGGGGTGCAAGAGGCTAAGGAAGAAAGTGGGGTCAGGCCCGTTCTTTCCTAGTAAGGATCAACGGAATCAACACGTCAGCTATGTATGGGAAACCCGTGGGCTGTGCAACCCCCATCGTCCTGGAAGGCAAGCATAATGTCCAGGATGGGAGAGCGAACAAACGCACCTGTCCCACACCGAGAAGGAAAGCAACAGTCGTCATCCTCCTCCAGGAGGGAAACCTTTTTTATACCTTGAGTTATAGTGTGTTTTGAGCCCTGGAATTGGAAAGACGACTGTAAGTCAACTAGTATATATAAACTAGAGAAAGATAATAAAAGCAACAAAAAAATAACAAAATGAACACAAAATTAAAAAAAAAATGGAAAACCAAAAAATAAATAAATAAATAAAAAACCCTCAAAAATCCCAAAACCAACAAAGAAAGCAACAACAACAACAACAGCAGCAGCAGCAACAACAACCACCAGAACAAATGGAAGAAGGAAAAGGAAGAAAAAAAGGCAAGGGAGACAGAAAAGGAGCTGAAGAAATGACTCCAAAGTCGCAGCAGGCAAGCCTATGCCTTTCGGGATGAGCTCGCTTTGGGGCTTGACCAACGGCCCTGAAGCGAGAAAAGCATCTGTGCCACTCTCCCGGCATCTTTGGGTGCCAGGACCCTGAACGCTAGAAGAGCGTCCAGTGAGAAAGCATAGAAATCGGAGTGGACCTCACTGGAGAGCAAAGTTGAGGTAAGGGTTTCTTGTTTTCCTGGGAGGGGTTGTCCTCAGGCAGGGGTCTGGGGTGGGGAGACCCCTAAAGGGGAGAGGGTAGGTGGGTAGACGTGTGTTTCCACAAGTGTGTCAGGATGTGAATGGTGAGCCCACGGAACTCCTCTGCAGCCCGCATTTGTGTGCTGAACTTGGAAGGCCCGCAGTGAATCTCTAGCAGGCAAGGCTGGAAGGCCCAATGGCCCCCAATCATTTGCATCCGGAGCCCTTTGGTCCAGGGGGCCAGGTCGGAAGTGAGTGCGGGGGCTTCCTCAAGGGGAATTCCCCGAGAAGAGTGTGGGTGGTTGGATGGCGGGAGTGGGAGTGGGCGTGGCCTCGGCCGCCTCAGCGAATGAGGAGCTTGCACGTGCGGGGGTGGGGCTGTGGGAAAGCCCCCAGAGGGCCGAGGGGGCGGGGCGCAGGCCCTTTTTGGAGATGACGGTCTGAGGGAAGGCAAAAGCTAGTGTGCCTTTCAGAGGCAACTTTTTGGGGTCCCCCACAGTGCAGGAGTGCAGCGGCTGCGACGGCGCAGGAGTGCAGCTGGGAGGAGCTACCGCACGTCCAATGTCAGGGGCAGCAACTGAGAGAAGCTACCTCTTGTCCGAGGTAAGGAGCAGAGGCTGTGCTTTGCTGGAAAAGCCGTGAAGAGACACCCCACATGCAAGGTAAGAGAATCCCAAGTAAGATGGTGGCACTGAGAGAGGGCATCAGAGGGCAGACAGTTGGAACCACAATCACAGACAACTAGCCAGTCTGCTTACACGGATCACAGCCCTGTCTAACTCAGTGAAATTAAGCCATGCCGTGTGGGGCCACCCAAGACAGGTGGGTCATGGTGGA
>NW_024075373.1:0-2462 GCF_014754425.2 Oryx dammah
AAAAATTGTCAAGGATGTGGTGCAAGTATTATACTTTAATGTTATTTTATGTCCTTATTTCTTCGCTTTTTGACTTTCTCGAGTGGAGTTTCCTCTTGTGCCAGTGGATTGTGACTATTACTTTAAGCTCCAGTTTTAGAGGGATTTTAGACTGAGGCCTTAGGGAATTGTCATTTGATTAATTTTTTAATTTGCATAATAAAAACACTCTCCAGGAGTTTGTGGAGGTTGGAAAGTCAAGAAAATGCAGAACTGCTCCAAGTACCAGAATGTTTACTTTGCACATCGAATTCATTATTGAAATGAGTATTCATTGGCCTTCCCTGGTGGCTCAGAGGGTAAAGCCTCTGTCTACAATGCGGGAGACCCGGGTTTGAGCCCTGGGTTGGGAAGATTCCCTGGAGGAGGAAGTGGCAATCCACTCCAGTACTATTGCCTGGAAAATCCCATGGACAGCAGAGCCTGGCAGGCTGCAGTCGATGGGGTCGCAAAGAGTCGGACACGACTGAGCGACTTGCCTTCACTTGACTTGAAGTGGTTTGTCTTATGTGGATTAACTTACTGAAAGTTTATACTAGTCTTATAAGATGGGTGCTGGGAATTATCCTCAAAGGTAAATAGAGTCCAGAGAAAGTGGGTGGCTTGCTGACGGCCATACAGGGTGTAAGTGGTGCGGCTGGAATTTGAACCCAAGCGGCCTGCCTCTAGTCTTCCTGTTACCTTCAGAATGCAAGCGTGTTGCTTCCATTTGCCTGTCCGTCCATGAGGCGTGTGTTCAGAACGCTCAGAATGCTTTCTGTATCACAGAGTGCCTTCACAGCAGTGTCCCACCACATGTTCCAGCACATCTAGGGACAAAGTGCAAGCACACACGCTTTCTTCTGCTTCATACTGTACTTGCAGAATTTTTGTTCCGATACTAAAGGTCTGTTTATTCAGAGTTATAGATGAAAGATCTACCAGGCACTGTGTTAAGTTCTTTGGAGATTTCAAAGGCGAATTATATTTGAATGTTGCCTTTTAGAAAGAATGTGAAGATTATAAATCATGATACAAAGTAGAAACTGCCCAATAGAGGGAGAGTGTCCTCGGAGATCAGAGTAATGTTGTTCTGTATCGATCATTTCTTTTTCTCTTGCCTCGGCTTGCTTCATTTTACTGTTGTGACTCTTAAATTTTAAATTGAGTGGTTTGACCCTTCAGTTGTTAGTCGTTTTGAGGCCTCTTATGACTTGCAAAATAACCTAGGACATATGGTTTTATTTGTGTTTAGGGGATGACAGAGGAAGAGGAAGAGAAGCTTTTGGCTCTGAAAGACTTCACGATGAAATCTAACAAAGCAAAGGCCAATACAGGGGATCAGAGTCATCTCCGTGACAGTAGTCAGAAAGGTGTAATTGATTTGGCAGCCTTAGGTATAACTGGGAGACAAGTTGATCTTGTTAAAACCAAACAGGAACCAGATGACAAGCGAGGTGAGTACATTCCTGTGTGTGCATGTTAGCTTGTTATTATTAGTTATTGCCTAAGGTTTTAGGAGTAAAACTAAGAAGTCACATGTCTCACATATAGAACTTTCAAATCCAGTGAGTGAATGACTGCATTTATATTTCATAGCAAGAAGACTTGGGAGAGGAGAGGTGGCGAAGTGGACGTACAGTTAAGAAATGAAGTAACTTTCCAAATTGGTGGACTTGTACGTGTGGAGTCAGAATTCAGTCCAAAGTCTGACTCCAAAGCCTAGCTGCCTCTGTGGAAGTATATGATTGAAGGCAAAATTCTATTTTTTAATCCTTGAAGCACCAACCCAAGGTCAAAGGTCTATGTAGAATGAGGGTGAAGTTTCCTACTTGTTACTAGTGGGTAACGGCCAGTGAATTGAATCGTCTTGCAAAGGAGAGATGCATTCATGATTTGAAAATGAAAGTGTTAGTCGTACCGTCGTGCCTGACTCTGTGATCCCATGGGCTGTAGCCCACCAGGCTCCTCTGTACATGGAATTTTCGTGATTTTCAGTCTTGAGATTTGAAGCTGTTGGCCCTTGTGACATTGACATTGACTGTGTAAGGGTTTTCGACTCTCATGCATTCTTCCCTTTCCCCTTTTTTGGAGATATACTCACTTCCAAGTACACGCCTTTTAAAATGCTTCTATTCCAGCATCGGGCTCTCTCTGTGGCTGGGTGGTAAAGAATCCACCTGCTATGCGGGAGACACAGGTTTGATCCCTGGGTTGGGAAGATCCCCTGGAGAAGGAAATGGCAACCCACTTCAGTGTTCTTGCCTGAAAAATCCCATGGACAGAGGAGCCTGGTGAGCTACCGTCCATGTGGCTGCGAAGAGTCGGACACAGTTTAGCAACCTAACAGCATTCTGGTGTCAGATTTTGAGGGCAGCGGATGAATTACTTTAAAAAAAGAAAAGACCTCTAACTGTTGAACTTGGAATAAAGTATTTGCAACT
>NW_024075374.1:0-2462 GCF_014754425.2 Oryx dammah
GGGCTCAAATATGCGGTGCATGTCAAGGACGTCATAAACCAGGAAATCCACATAGGTGAGCTGCAGGAAGACAAAGCATGAATGCGCACCGAACTCTGAACCCGGGAAAAATGACAGCTATCCCGCCCCCAAAGCCGGCCAACTTACCTTGTCCCCTGCAAACCAAGGCCTCTTCCCCAGAAACTCTGAGAATAGCTTGATTTTTTCAGGGATCTCCTTCAAGAAACCGGGCTTCAGTTTCTCCTGAGACACAAAACAGCTGTCACCACCCTCACACACAGACTCCCCGGCAGAGAGCAGTCCTCCCAGGGCTGTGTCTGATCCCAGCTGTCAGGCGAGCAGTCATGTCCCTTGACTGTACACGAGCCAGGGCCCAGGGGCAATTCAACCCACCTGTGTTCACTAGACTCCTATGGGAACCATCTCCCATCTGTGAGAAGCAATGGGAAGGCAAAGGCAAAACACACTGTTGCTGGACCTGTCACCACTCAGCTCCAGACACTCGCCCTGGGTCAGACCAGCAGTGCTGTGAGACCTGGCGGAGCTTGGGCCTCAGACCTCAGGCTGATCAACACTAAAATGACTAGGAAAGAAGTCCTATGTTCCAGTGTAGGAGACTAGAATGGTGTGGACACCTGGGCAGTTTCTGGACAGCTGGAGAGAACTAGAAGCTGAAAGGAAGGAGGGAGAGGAATAAAGTCTAACCCTGGCTGCCCACTGGACACATGCGTTTAGCCCTTAGATGCAGAGAAGAGGTGCTGGGGTAAGGAGGAAAATATCCTGTCTAGGAAGTGAATTTCCATCCAGGAGAAGCTGGAATCTTCTTAAGATTGGTGGGAACGGAATCAGAGTTTCCAAGAAAATGTCTTGGTGGATAAGTAGCTCTAAGGAAGTAAAAATCTAAAAGACCAGTCGATGAGATTGTGACAAGCATCTCACACTCTGTCCCCCAACTGAGAGGACTCACAAAGTCAGGGCTATAGCAGATCCTGGCCATGGCAAAGCGGACATCCATAACCTGGTTCTCCAAAATGTCCATACGAATCATCTCCTCCTCTGTCTCCCCACCTGTGGCCACAAAACAGAGCTTCAACCTCACTATCCCCTCCAGCCCAGCCCAGGACATGACGACCTGCGCCCGTGCCCTCAACCCCAGACCCACTCACACATGTTGTGCTTGCGAGCAATGTACCGAAGGATGGCGTTGCTCTGGGTGAGCTTGTGAGTCCCATCAATTAAGTAGGGCAGCTGGAAGAACAACAGGGTCTGGTTATTTGCGCCACCAGTCTCCCCTGTACCCCCTTCCATTGACCAAGGGCAGAGATGAAACCTGGCTTTCACAGAGCCTAAATACTATGGTGGGCACTAAATAATATGTTGCAAAATGAAGAGATGAGCTGGGACAGAGTATCACTGAAGGGCAGAGGAGAGAAGCAGGAAGCTGAGAGACAAAAGCAGAAGGCACCTGTTCCTGAAACCTCTAAGCCAGGAAAGGAGATGGATGGAGACACTGTCCACTCCCCCTCCCAGCACCCCAACCCCTGCACCTACATTGGGGAAGTCTAGGCCCAGCTTGAATTTTTCATTCAGCCACTGGCTTCTGTCATAGTCAGGAGCTGAGAAAAAGAACATGCAGTGAAACCATCTCCCACAAATCCAACCCTCCTTCCCGGGGGACCTACCAAGGAGTCAGAGGCAAGACCCCCTGAACTGATGGATATGGATTCTGAACTGGATTCTGATCTCACATGGAGCTTTGGGGGAAAGCACATGTAGAAGGATTTGGAACCTCCCTGAGTTGAGGCTTACGGAGAGCTAATGCAAGCACTAAATGGAGCCCAAGGCTGCCACAGGGGCTCTCATGTCCTGCTTTGGAGGACAGCTGCACCCTCAAGGGGTTTGGGAAGGGGCAGGTCCCTTTTCCAGCTGGTGGAGTTTAAGGGATGGGAGCAACAAAGGCAGAACATGGGTTGCTTGGCAACAAATCAGCATGAGTTGAGCAGAAGTTACAATAGAAAAAGGATTTCATTACCATCTCCCATTGAGTACTGTCTCTCCTCATAGTTTGTGTCTGTGTACTCCAGGAGAAGGCGGATGGCATGGGCCAGCTGTCAGAGATGGAGGGACAGAGGGCAGACGTCAGTCTTGACTGCAAAACGCTCACTGTACCAGGTCACTTCCACAACTCCCACTCCCTCAGCACCGTCACCTGCACCAGCGCCCCCCACGCCACACACACACATGCCAACACCCAGAGAAGATGATCGGGCTGAGGGGAGAGGGGCTCCGCTGCAGCAAGTCCTGTGGAAGTTTCTGGTTTGAACCGGCCTCAGCTTTGCACCATTTTCCCAGGAGGGCGCTGCATTTCCCCACCCGCCTCCCCCTTCCCCGCCCTGAGGGACCCCCGCTCACCCCGCGGATGTCCCAGTAACCCAGGATCATGGGCATGGTGCAGGTTATGA
>NW_024075375.1:0-2462 GCF_014754425.2 Oryx dammah
AAGGCCAGTCTCCATGCGAGTTGCGAGCGGCCTGTCGGGAATCCTTTGCATTCCGTGCCAGGGCCTAAGTCCTCGGCTGGAGTCTATGATGGAACCTGAGGATTCCTCTCCACTGCTGACATGGATCTTGGGGTACTTCCGGAGGCACCACAGGGGAGCCTGTCCTAGTCTCGAGTGGGGACATGCACGTCCGCATTCCTCACGAGCTGGAG
The DNA here is from genome assembly GCF_014754425.2 of Oryx dammah. Lineage (NCBI taxonomy): Eukaryota > Metazoa > Chordata > Mammalia > Artiodactyla > Bovidae > Oryx > Oryx dammah. The sequence continues at coordinate 213 of NW_024075375.1, forward strand.
CAGCCGCGGCAGGCTTCCCGTCGCCTTGATACATGGATCTGTGGCATTCCATGGAGGTTTTCCCACGAGGGTTTCCCACAGGGCTGTCACACGTGCCACTGTGGTGTGAGTTGATCCTCGGTGTGCAAGTCGACGCAGTGCAGGGAAATCAGGTTTTTCTGCAGTGGACTGAGACATTTTGTGCACATTTTGAAAGTGGCACCAGCCCTGGAGTTCCTCTCGAGTTTCCTGTGGAGAGCGTCTCCTCCGAGATGCGCCAGAAAAGCAGGGAAAGAAACCCTCATCTCGAGCTATGAGGAGGAAACGGGGCTCCTCTTGATGTGGGCGGGACCCGCGGTGTTCCTCTCGAGTGGAGGCGGGTATGTAGCGGAACTTCTTGAGTTGCAGCAAGGGTGTGAAGGACCCTTTCAAAGATCATGAGGGAAGGTGTGATTTGCCTTGAGACGCCTCAGTGAAAACGGGGCTCATTTCACCTGGAGGGGAGAACCTCGTGGATTTTCTCGAGTTGTGCGGGACCTTCTCGAGATACGACGTTGACCCCTGGGACCCTCCCTTGTGGCCTCAGTTAAGGCCAGTCTCCATGCGAGTTGCGAGCGGTCTGTCGGGAATCCTCTGCATTCCGTGCCATGGCCTAAGTCCTCGTCTGGAGTCTATGACGGAACCTGAGGATTCCTCTCCAGTGCTGACATGGATCTTGGTGTACTTCTGGAGGCACCACAGGGGAGTCTGTCCTATTCTCGAGTGAGGACATGAAGGTTCGCTTTCCTCATGAGCTGGAGCAGCCATGGCAGGTTTCCGGTCGCCTTGATACAGGATTCTGTGGGATTATATGGAGGCTTTAAACGAGGGTTTCCCACAGGGCTGTCACAAGTGCCACTGTGGTGTGAGTCGGTCCTTGACGTGCAAGTCGAGGAAGTGCGGGGAAATCAGGTTCTTCTGCAGTGGACTGAGACATTTTGTGCACATTGGGAATGGTGGCACCAGCCCTGGAGTTCCTCTCGACCTTCCTGTGGAGAGTGCCTCCTCCGAGATGCTCCTGGAAAGCCGGGAATCATTTCCCGACGAAGCAGGGAAAGGAACCCTCATCTCGAGCTATGAGGAGGAAACGGAGCTCCTCTTGATGTGGGCGGGACCCTCGGGGTTCCTCTCGATTGGAGGCGGGTATGTAGGGAAACTTCTTGAGTTTCAACAAGGGTGTGAAAGTCCGTTTCGAAGTTCAAGAGGGAAGGTGTGATTTGCCTCGAGACGCCTCAGCGGAAAAGGGCCTCATCTAGCCTGGAGGGGAGAACCTCGGGGACATTCTCGAGTTGTATCGGGACCTTCTCAAGTTACGACGTTGACTTCTGGGACCCTCCCTTGTGGACTCAGAAAAGGCCAGTCTCCATGCTAGTTTCTAGGCGCTTGTCGGATTTCCTCTGCATTCCGTGCCATGGCCTAAGTCCTCGTCTGGAGTTTATGACGGAACCTGAGGATTCCTCTCCACTGCTGACGTGGATCTTTGGGTACTTCCGGGGGCAACCACAGGGGAGTCTGTCCTAGTCTCGAGTGGGGACATGCACGTCCGCATTCCTCACGAGCTGGAGCAGCCGCGGCTGGCTTCCCGTCGCCTTTATACAGGGATCTGGGACATTCCATGGAGGCTTTCCCACGAGGGATTCCCACAGGGCTGTCACACGTGCCACTGTGGTGTGAGTCGATCCTCGGTGTGCACGTCAACGCAGTGCAGGGAAATCAGTTTCTTCTGCAGTGGACTGAGACATTTTGTGCACATTGGGAATGGTGGCACCACCGCTGGAGTTTCTCCCGAATTTCCTGTGGAGAGGGCCTCCTACGAGATGCGCCAGGAAAGCCGGGAATCTTTCTCGAAGAAGCAGATAAAGGAACCCTCACCTCGAGCTATGAGGAGGAAACGGGGCTCCTCTTGATGTGGGCGTTATCTTCGGTGTTCCTCTCGAGTTGAGGCAGGAACGTAGGGGAACTTCTTGAGTTGCAACAAGGGTGTGAAAGTCCCTTTCGAAGTTCAAGACGGAAGGTGTGATTTGCCTCGAGACACCTCAGCGGAAAAGGGCCTCATCTAGCCTGGAGGGGAGAACCTCGTGTATTTTCTCGAGTTGTAGCGGGACCTTCTTGAGTTACGACGTTGACCTCTCGGACCCTCCCTTGTGGCCTCAGGAAAGGCCAGTCTCCATGCTATTTTCTAGGTGCTTGTCGGGATTCCTCTGCATTCCGTGCCATGGCCTAAGTCCTCAT
>NW_024075376.1:0-2462 GCF_014754425.2 Oryx dammah
AAGGCCAGTCTCCATGCGAGTTGCGAGCGGCCTGTCGGGAATCCTTTTCATTCCGTGCCAGGGCCTAAGTCCTCGGCTGGAGTCTATGATGGAACCTGAGGATTCCTCTCCACTGCTGACATGGATCTTGGGGTACTTCCGGAGGCACCACAGGGGAGCCTGTCCTAGTCTCGAGTGGGGACATGCACGTCCGCATTCCTCACGAGCTGGAGCAGCCGCGGCAGGCTTCCCGTCGCCTTGATACATGGATCTGTGGCATTCCATGGAGGTTTTCCCACGAGGGTTTCCCACAGGGCTGTCACACGTGCCACTGTGGTGTGAGTTGATCCTCGGTGTGCAAGTCGACGCAGTGCAGGGAAATCAGGTTTTTCTGCAGTGGACTGAGACATTTTGTGCACATTTTGAAAGTGGCACCAGCCCTGGAGTTCCTCTCGAGTTTCCTGTGGAGAGCGTCTCCTCCGAGATGAGCCAGAAAAGCAGGGAAAGAAACCCTCATCTCGAGCTATGAGGAGGAAACGGGGCTCCTCTTGATGTGGGCGGGACCCGCGGTGTTCCTCTCGAGTGGAGGCGGGTATGTAGCGGAACTTCTTGAGTTGCAGCAAGGGTGTGAAGGACCCTTTCAAAGATCATGAGGGAAGGTGTGATTTGCCTTGAGACGCCTCAGCGAAAACGGGGCTCATTTCACCTGGAGGGGAGAACCTCGTGGATTTTCTCGAGTTGTGCAGGACCTTCTCGAGATACGACGTTGACCCCTGGGACCCTCCCTTGTGGCCTCAGTTAAGGCCAGTCTCCATGCGAGTTGCGAGCGGTCTGTCGGGAATCCTCTGCATTCCGTGCCATGGCCTAAGTCCTCGTCTGGAGTCTATGACGGAACCTGAGGATTCCTCTCCAGTGCTGACATGAATCTTGGTGTACTTCTGGAGGCACCACAGGGGAGTCTGTCCTATTCTCGAGTGAGGACATGAAGGTTCGCTTTCCTCATGAGCTGGAGCAGCCATGGCAGGCTTCCCGTCGCCTTGATACAGGATTCTGTGGGATTATATGGAGGCTTTAAACGAGGGTTTCCCACAGGGCTGTCACATGTGCCACTGTGGTGTGAGTCGGTCCTTGACGTGCAAGTCGAGGAAGTGTGGGGAAATCAGGTTCTTCTGGAGTGGACTGAGACATTTTGTGCACATTGGGAATGGTGGCACCAGCCCTGGAGTTCCTCTCGACCTTCCTGTGGAGAGTGCCTCCTCCGAGATGCTCCTGGAAAGCCGGGAATCATTTCCCGACGAAGCAGGGAAAGGAACCCTCATCTCGAGCTATGAGGAGGAAACGGAGCTCCTCTTGATGTGGGCGGGACCCTCGGGGTTCCTCTCGATTGGAGGCGGGTATGTAGGGAAACTTCTTGAGTTTCAACAAGGGTGTGAAAGTCCGTTTCGAAGTTCAAGAGGGAAGGTGTGATTTGCCTCGAGACGCCTCAGCGGAAAAGGGCCTCATCTAGCCTGGAGGGGAGAACCTCGGGGACTTTCTCGAGTTGTATCGGGACCTTCTCAAGTTACGACGTTGACCTCTGGGACCCTCCCTTGTGGACTCAGAAAAGGCCAGTCTCCATGCTAGTTTCTAGGCGCTTGTCGGATTTCCTCTGCATTCCGTGCCATGGCCTAAGTCCTCGTCTGGAGTTTATGACGGAACCTGAGTATTCCTCTCCACTGCTGACGTGGATCTTTGGGTACTTCCGGGGGCAACCACAGGGGAGTCTGTCCTAGTCTCGAGTGGGGACATGCACGTCCGCATTCCTCACGAGCTGGAGCAGCCGCGGCTGGCTTCCCGTCGCCTTTATACAGGGATCTGGGACATTCCATGGAGGCTTTCCCACGAAGGATTCCCACAGGGCTGTCACACGTGCCACTGTGGTGTGAGTCGATCCTCGGTGTGCAAGTCAACGCAGTGCAGGGAAATCAGTTTCTTCTGCAGTGGACTGAGACATTTTGTGCACATTGTGAATGGTGGCACCACCGCTGGAGTTTCTCTCGAATTTCCTGTGGAGAGGGCCTCCTACGAGATGCGCCAGGAAAGCCGGGAATCTTTCTCGAAGAAGCAGATAAAGGAACCCTCACCTCGAGCTATGAGGAGGAAACGGGGCTCCTCTTGATGTGGGCGTTATCTTCGGTGTTCCTCTCGAGTTGAGGCAGGAATGTAGGGGAACTTCTTGAGTTGCAACAAGGGTGTGAAAGTCCCTTTCGAAGTTCAAGAGGGAAGGTGTGATTTGCCTCGAGACACCTCAGCGGAAAAGGGCCTCATCTAGCCTGCAGGGGAGAACCTCGTGTATTTTCTCGAGTTGTAGCGGGACCTTCTTGAGTTACGACGTTGACCTCTGGGACCCTCCCTTGTGGCCTCAGGAAAGGCCAGTCTCCATGCTATTTTCTAGGTGCTTGTCGGGATTCCTCTGCATTCCGTGCCATGGCCTAAGTCCTCAT
>NW_024075378.1:0-2461 GCF_014754425.2 Oryx dammah
AAGGACTGTCAGAAGACTGGAATTTGGCCCTACTGACATATCACAGCCTCCTCTCCAGAGAAGGGCTCAAGTAGATCCTAGGCTTTAAAGCCAGGAAACATTCATGAGCAGAGTTGAAGTCAAAGTCAGGATTCCTGTAAAACTCAAATGGTCGCTTGTTCATAACTGGGGCATAAGTATCTGGCCAAATGCACGCTCTTTCATCTATCTGCCAAGAAGGAGGTGGATTCCATTCTAGTGCGAGTGTGGTTCACCACTTGAGTCCCATCTCGCTCGTTGCCTACCCGTGGGCCATCGCCCAACAGGACCTTCTCAATGGGATTCTCCAAGAATAATGGAGGGACATACCATGGCCTTCTCCAGGGGACCTTCCTGACACAGGGATCGAACCTGTGACTCCCGGTGCACCTGCTCTGAGAAAGATTATTTACCGTCTGAGTCTTGGAAGACCAAGTTCATTGGCTCAGTCATTATCGTCCTGCTGATGAAATATTGAGGTCCTCAACAAAATACTGCAGGTCCGGGTGCTTGGTGGGCTGTGGACGCAAGCAAATCAGGCCCAAGATGTAGAGCTGGCGATGCTTGATGGCGCGTCTCACCAACAGCTGGGTTGGGGAGAGAGTTGAGGGCAGCGATCAGGGCTGGTGGGAGGAATGAGCAGCAGTTAATCTCTTACCAACGGTGCAGAAGTAGGATGCGGAGCTGAAACTCCCAGTAAGGTGAGAGAGTGCTTTGTTTGCCTCGGCGTCTTCCTTATGAAAGCAAGTAGGTTCAAGTAGCCATAAAAGAGAACAAAGTGATATGAATCACACATTGCAGTGGCTGGGATGGGTTCCAGAAAGCAGAGCTCGCAAGCCCATGACTAGCAACCTGCAGAAGCAAAGAAAACTTCAAAGAGCCAGTCAGGAGTGGTATGCAGCGGGGAAGGTACAGGCGAGGGGTTGCCTCCAGCGAGAAGCCAGGCGGCATGCAGCAGATAAACACTGAGGTGAAAACGACGAAGAACCAACACAAGACTGGAGATGGTGGCAACCCCACAGACACCCCGCAGCCTCCGTGCCGGAGAAGGGCTCGAGTAGATCCTACAATTGAAGGCGTGAAATCATTTCTGAGCAGAGCTGACGTCAAAGTCACAAGTCCTGAAAGACTCAACCAGTGCCTTGTTGATGACCAGAGCACAAAGACCTGGCCAAAGCAAGCTTATTCATCATTCTGCCAAGAAGAATGTGGATTCCATTCCAGTGCGAGTGTGGTTCAGAGCTTAAATCGCGTCTGACTCGTTGCATCCCCGTGGATGGAAGCCCACCAGGACCCAATGTCCATGGGATTCTCCAGGCAAGAATAATAGAGGGGGATACCATGGCCTTCTCCAGGGGACCTTCCTGACTCAGGGATCGAACCTGTGTCTCCGGCCACTCCTGGGCTGAGAACGATTTTAAACAGTCTGAGTCTTGCTAGACCATGCTTACGATCTCGGTCATCTTCCTCCTTCTGACGAAATGTTGAGATCCTCAACAAGATATCACAGGTCTGGTACTGGGGGTTCTAGGGCACCGTCAAATCAGGCACATGATGTAGACCTGGCGATGCCTGCCGTGGCGTGTGACCCTCAGATTGGAGGGGGAGGGTTGAAGGGGCTGTAGTCAAGGCTGGTTCAAGGAGGAGCGAATCTCTTATCAACATGGTGGAAGCAGCACCCAGAGCCTAAATTCCCAGGAGGGTGACAGATGGCAGTGCTTGCACGGGCCTATCTTTCTTACATGAGGTAGTTACAAGTTGCCAAAAAAGACATCCAAGCAACACACAGCACACGGTACAGTGGTGGGAACAGGTTCCAGAAAGCGGGGTCCTCAAGCCCATGGCTCTCACTCTGCAAAAGCAAGGAAACCTTCAAAGGGCCAGTCAGGAGTGGTATGCAGAGGGGTAGTTGCAGGCAAGGGGCTGCCCCTGGCAGGAAGCCTGGTGCAAAGCAGCAGACAAATGTTGAAGTGAAAACGAGAAAGAACTGTGAGAAGACTTGATATTTTGGCAGCCCCACTGAGATATTACAGCCTCCTCACTGGAGAAGGGCTCACATAGATTCTACACTTTAAAGCCAAGAAACATTCCTGAGCAGAGCTGAAGTCAAAGTCAGGATTCCTGTAAAACTCAAACGGTCGCTTGTTCATGACTGAGGCCTAAGTATCTGGCCAATGAACGTTCTTTCATCTATATACCAAGAAGGACGTGGATTCCATTCTAGTGTGAGTGTGGTTCACCCCTTGAGTCCTGTCTGACTCTCTGCATGCCCATGGACCGTCATGCATCAGGACCCAATGTCCATGAGATTCTCCAGGCAAGAATAGTAGAGGGGGATTCCACGGCCTTCTGCAGGGGACCTTCCTGACTCAGGGATCGAACCTGTGTCTCCTGTTGCTCCTGCACAGAGAACGATTTTAAACAGTCTGAGTCTTGCTAGGCC
>NW_024075379.1:0-2459 GCF_014754425.2 Oryx dammah
GTGTGTGTGTGTCATGCATGTATAGACTGTGGGCCTGTGCGTGTGCGTCGTGTGCATAGACTGTGGGCCTGTGCGTGTGTGAGTGACCCCTAAGTGGACCCTGCCCTGCCGGGGAGGCACGGGGCCCTGCCCCGCACTGCCGTCTGCTTGGAGGAGGGTCTGCACTGAGCCCAGGGAAGGGGGCCAGGAAGGGTTTGGGGCTCTTCACCAGCCCTGCCAGGGCAGGGACCCTTTCTGCCCCGCCGGCCCCGCACTGGGAGCCCGTGGGTGAGAGTCTGCATGTGGAGAGAGCAGGGAGCCCCTCCGAGGTCGACGCTGGGCCTCCGTGGCCCCCGAGCGCTGTGTTGGCAGAGCCGGGGACTCGTCTGTCCCCACTCCCGGCCCAGCACTGCTTGTCGTGACCCCCAGGTCCATGGTTGTGGGGAGAAGGCTCGCGCCCACGCTCGGCAGAGGATCAGCCGGGAAGGGATCCTCTACCCTGGCAGTGGGACCAAGGACAGGTCCCTGGACCCCACCAAGCGGGCCCAGCTGCAGAGGAGGCTGGACAAGAAGCTGGACGAGCTGACCGGCCAGAGGCGGAGCAAGAGGAAGGAGAAGGGCAAGTGAGGTGGGCGCCCTGCCGCCCCCGTGGCCTCTGGGACCAGTGGGACCTGCAGTGCCTTTCCCTTCTTGGTGGCAGATCTGCGCGGCCGCGTGGCAGCCAGACCCACATCGTCCCCTGGCCGTGGGGCGAGGTGCCTGCCAAGGACCCAGCGACGAGCTGCTCTGACGAGCCGGGACAAGGCGGAGAAGCTGGGGGACCCCAGCCCAGGCCACTTCTCAGGGCTGCTGTGGGGGGTGGGAGCCCTCGTGCGCGCCCCACCCCCGCCCTGAGCATCTCCTGCGAGCCTGCCATCCGGGGTGCGTCGTAGGCTGCGCTGCCGGGTCGTGAGCTCCCCTGGACTTGGGCCTGGGCCTGTGACCCTGTGAAGGTGACAGACAGCCTCACAGCCCAGGGCGGCAGCTCTCGGCCCTTCAGGTCAGACAGGACAGAGGACGTCTTGGAGCCAGTACTTCTCCCAGGCGTCCCTGCTTGCGGCTCGGCCCGCAGCGGGTCTGCAAGCTCACCGGAGCTGGTTCCCGTCTCTCTTCCCTGGGGGCCACAGCGACTCCACCCTGACCCCAGCCAACGCAACTCTGGCCATTCTGGTGCCCTGTAGGTCGGAGGTCGTGTGTGGGCGTGCTTTGGGAAGGCTCCCTACCATGCCCACCGACCCGTGTCACTGTCCACAGTGGTGGTCTCAGGGAAGAGCCCCCTAGAGCCCCAGCCTAGCCGAGCCTGCAGACCCAAAGCCCCTGGAGGGCTGCCTCAGGGTCCCTTCTTGAAGAGAACCTCAGATGGATGTTTTGTTTTATTCTCAGAGCTTTATTTGTTTCAAAAGAATATAAATTATTTAAAAATTAAATGAAAACATGCACACGGCCACAGTGTTTCGTGTCTCTGATGACGTTCTTCGGTTTTTTCACTTTGGCCTGGTTTAGATGGGTTTACACCCCCTTTCCCAAGGTGGCTGAGAGCCCACTGAGTGCGCAGGGCCTTGGGAGGAGGCGGGGACACTTGCCTCAGGCACAGCTGACTCTGGAGCAAGTGTTCCTGCTCTGCTGGACGTTTCTGCCAACCAGGAGGGAAGTTTCAGATTGGCACGTGTAGGGGTGTAACCTGGACAGAAGCACATGGGGCCCTGCTTGGAGGAAAGGTGGGTGAGGAGGAGGGCGGTCTCTGGAGCTGCGCCTGGGGGAGGAGAGGCCTGGCCAGCTTGGGGGGCTCTGCCCTTGGTTCATCGTCTCCTTCCCCATCACTGACCGCCTTACCGCCACGGACCACGCCTCCCCACCGCTGACCACGCTCCCCCGCCACCCCTCATCCCCATCCGGGGCCTGGGAGCGGCTGCTGATCAGGTGTCTTCTGACTTCCATCACCCTAGGAAGCCCCGTTTTTCTCTTTTTGCACCGCCGGGCCCTGGAGGCCACTTAGCCAGCACCTCCATGGATCCTGACCTCCTCCCAGACCCACAGGCTTGTCTGCCCTGCCTCTGACAGTGCTGGGCCCTGCTCCCAGCCTGGCAGCCCTCTCTGGGCCACCTCCTGTGGGGATGTGCCCCTGCCCCTGCCAGTGCCTCCAAGCACATGGCACCTCCCCCTCCCCATTCCAAGGATATCTACCTGCACACGGCCCCTCCCCGCCTTTCCGTGGATACCCATCTGCACACAGCCCCTCCCCCTTCCCTTCCATGTATGCACATGGCCCCTCCCCCTCCCCTTCCGTGGATGCCCACCTGCACACAGCCCCTCATGCCCTCCCCTTCCATGGTTGCCCACGGCCCCTCCCCCTCCCCTTCCATGGATGCACACGGCCCCTCCCCTCTTCTGTGGATGCACACGGCCCCTCCCCCTCCCCTTCCATGGATGCACATGGCCCC
>NW_024075380.1:0-2459 GCF_014754425.2 Oryx dammah
TTCCAGGTTCCTATGCAATATTGCTCTTTACAGCATCGGACCTTGCTTCTATCACCAGTCACATCCACAGCTGGGTATTGTTTTTGTTTTGTCTCCATCCCTTCATTCTTTCTGGAGTTATTTCTCCTCTCTTCTCCAGTAGCATATTGGGCACCTACTGACCTGGGGAGTTCATCTTTCAGTGTCCTATCTTTTTGCCTTTTCATACTGTTCATGGGGTTCTCAAGGCAAGAATACTGAAGTGGTTTGCCATTCGCTTCTCCAGTGGACCACATTCTGTCAGACCTCTCCACCAAGACCTGTCCATCTTGGCCCTACATGGCATGGCTTAGCTTCATTGAGTTAGACAAGGCTGTGGTCCATGTGATCAGAATGGTTAGTTGTTTGTGATTGTGGTTTCAGTGTGTCTGGCCTCTGATGCCCTCGTGCAACACCTACCATCTTCCTTGGGTTCCTCTTACCTTGGATGTGGGGTATCTCTTCATGGCTGCTCCAGCAAAGTGCAGCCACTGCTCCTTACCTTGGACGTGGGGTTCCTCCTCTCGGCCACGCTTGTGTGCCGTCACAGGCACCCGTGCTTTCTAGCTTGCTAGCACTTTTTGTTTTAGATACAGATATTTGATTCCAGGCAGATCATTTTATAAAACCCTGTAGGGTGTATTGTATTCATAGCAACCATTTTATATCATCTATGCTCAACAAACGTGGTTCGCTTTTACGTTCCTGTGTCTTTACAGCCTGACTTAAGCTGTAGTATTCATGAGGCAAGTGATTTTTTTTTTTCCGAAATTAATATATAAGCCAGAAGACTCTGAACAAGGCCCATGCCATTTAAGGAGAATTAGCCTGAAATATAGGAAGGACAGATTTTCAATTACTTTGTAGTTTAAAGGCTAGTTTAAAAGAGAAATTTTAAGGAAACAAAAATACCCTCTAGACATGATTCTGAAGGAAAACATTTGTGGAGCTGGGGAAATAACATGATAAACACATAGTAGTAAAATTAGTAACATTTCATTTCAGCAGTTGGAAACAGGACTAAAGTTTTACATTCCCCCGCCCCGCCAAGGTGTCAGAACGTGGGTAAAGTGGCAGTGGTGAGCAGAACCGCTGTGCCTGGGAGCTGAGGGCAGGCTGGGGGTGGGGCTGTGGGGCAGAGGTGGGGGTGCTGGCCTGGGCAGGGCAGCAGGACTGGATTCTGGGCCCCAGAGTCATGACAGGTCCAAAGGTTCTCTGTCAAAGGCACGTGGAAACCACTGAGTGAATTAATGATATAACTGCATCTGGTTTTGTGAATGAGATTGTCCCTTTGGAATGGAGTGAATTATTTCAGTTCAGTTCAGTTCAGTCAATCAGCCGTGTCCGACTCTTTGCAACCTCATGGACTGCAGCGCACAGGCTTCCCCGTCCATCACCAACTCCCTGAGCTTGCTCAAACTCATATCCATTGAGTCGGTGATGCCATCCAGCCATCTCATCCTCTGTCATCCCCTTCTCTTCCTGCCCTCAGTCTTTCCCAGCATCAGGGTCTTTTCCAATGAGTCAGCTCTTCACAGCAGGTGGCCAAAGTACTGGTGGTTCAGCTTCAGCATCGGTTTTCCCAGTGAATATTCAGAACTGATTTCCTTTGGGATTGATCTCTTGCAGTCTAAGGGACTCTCAAGAGTTTTTTCCAACACCACAGTTCAAAAACCTCAATTCTTTGGTGCTCAGCTTTCTTTACAGTCCAAATCTCACATCCATACATGACCACTGGAAAAACCATAGTTTTGACTATATAACCTTTGTTGGAAGAGTAATGTCTCTGCTTTTTACTATGCTGTCTAGGTTGGTCATAGCTTTCTTCGAAAGAGTAAGTGTCTTTTAATTTCATGGCTGCAGTCACCATCTGCAGTGATTTTGGAGCCCAGAAAAATAAAGTCTGACACTATTTCCACTGTTTCCCCATCTATTTCCCATGACGTGATGGGACCGGATGCCATGATCTTCGTTTTCTGAATGTTGAGCTTTAAGCCAACTTTTTTGCTCTCCTCTTTCACTTTCATCAAGAGGCTCTTTAGTTCCTCTTCACTTTCTGCCATAAGGGTGGTGTCATCTGCATATCTGAGGTTATTGATATTTCTCCCAGCAATCTTGATTCCAGCCTGTGCTTCTTTCAGCCCAGCGTTTCTCATCATGTACTCTGCATATAAGTTCAATAAGCAGGGTGACAATATATAGCCTTGATGTACTCCTTTTCCTATTTGGAACCAGTCTGTTGTTCCATGTCCAGTTCTGACTGTTGCTTCCTGACCTGCATATAGGTTTCTCAAAAGGCAGGTCAGGTGGTCTGGTATTCCCATTTCTTTCAGAATTTTCCACAGTTTATTGTGATCCACACAGTCAAAGGCTTTGGCATAGTCAATAAAGCAGAAATAGATGTTTTCTCTGGAATTCTCCTGCTTTTTGGATGATCCAAC
>NW_024075381.1:0-2458 GCF_014754425.2 Oryx dammah
GTTGTCTCCTGCCATGCCATCCAGTGGAGAGAATCCAACCTCTGAACTGGGCTGTCATGAAGACCAAAGCAGGCAAAGTCAGTCAGGCTCTAATGCTAAGCATGAGACTGGCATAGAGAAGAGCCCAGCAATGGCTACGTGAAGAATGACAAGGGTAAATTGTGATTTTTGCACAGGTTGACAATCAGGAGCATCAACATCGGGAATATCACACTCCAAGTGATTCCTGAAGGCCCAAGCATTAACCTGAGTATCCCCATCACTGCTAAGGTCACCCTGACCCTGTGAGTATTGGTTAGAATCTGAGGTTTGAGAGATGCAGTGTGGTATGCCAATAGATCTCCAATCTGGCATCAGGTACCTTCCGTGCTTCTGACTTGGTCTCCCAATCCGTAAAATAAGGAGACCTTTCCAGGTCTAAGGTTTCCTTGGTGGCTCCAGATGGTAAAGAATCTGCCTGCAACGTGGAAGACCTGGGTTCAATCCCTGGGTTGGAAGGATCCCCTTGAGAAGGAAATGGCTACCCACTCCAGCATTCTTGGGCTTCCCTGGTGGCCAGAGGGTGGATCCCCTAGAAAAGGGAGTGGCCACCAAGTCCAGTATTCTTTCCTGGAGAATTCCATGGACAGAGGAGCCTGGTGGGTTATGGTCCATGGGCTCACAAAGAGTCAAACACACCTGAAATCCTACCATTTAAAATGTTCTAAGAAACATGGGCCATAACCAATCTTTTTGTTAAAAAATCCTCCATGAAATATATGTCCAAAATCATTGTGCTTATCTAATTATAAAAGTTGAACGCTGAGAAGATCGAACATTTATACCCTTTGATAAAGTTGCCTGCAGCATCACTTTGTCCCTCAAGATTCTCTTTAAATGACAGTGACCAGTACGAGCCACATAGTATTGTCAGTATGTAATGAAGAGCATATGCAATTATATGGAAACTATAATTTTTAAGTGCTTTAATTACTTTAAAGATATAAAGAGATAAAATGAAGATGTGTAGAAGAGTCTTTATCAATTAAATGCACTATGATTTCATCATTTATTAGCTATGAGATCTTGGAGGATAGTTACTTAACCTCTCTATACCAAGTGTTTCCACATTCTGAAAATAGAGATAGTAATTTTCTGTCATGGTAGTGCGATCATGATTAAATGAATTAATCCAGTTAAAATATTTTTGTTTGAAATACCTAACACAGAATTGGTGCTAAAGAAATGTTGACTGTTATGTTTATTTTAATCATCAATGTCATACTGCTTAGAAATTTGACATGACAGAAACCCTTGTGGCCAGGAGAAGAAAAACCTCATAGAAGAATGTAGATTCTGTAAAGAATACAGACAATATTGACATTGTCCATAGACACCCCATCTTATGTCTACAGAGAAGGGGACTCAAGTGAGCAACAAGAAAGGATTTCTCCACCTCTGTTAACTGTGAATCTTATTCCCTACAGGCCTCTGTTGGGTGCGGTTGTTGACCTGACCCTCCACTTTGTCCTACAGACAAGCATCAGCTTTAAAATTCATGAAACTGGTACCTTAATGGTGGTCATAGGACAATGCACCTACAGACCTGCCAGGATATCTCTCCCCTTCGTGAACAGGTCAGGCCCAGATATCTCAGCAGAGCGGGACTCCCTGAGGGGTTGGAATCCCTAATTTCAGCCCTATTCCTATATCTGGGAGGGAGCAGAATTAAAAAGTGGTGAAACTCTGGAGACAAGCTAGCTTTGCCACTGACTTATGGTTTTATCATCATTTTAGCTCTAGGATCTCCAGTGTTTATTCTGAAACTGAGGATGGTAGTGATCCTTAATTCATAGGCTACTGTGTTGACCAAATGAGAAAATACAAGGGTTTAGCATGCAACCTGGCACTATGCTCTCAGTAATAGTAATATCCATGTTGACTTTCTGTCTCTCGGTTCTTCCCCTAACTGAGACAGGAGTGTTGACCTCTCCAGCCATAACTGTGAATTTGCATATTTCACCTTTCAACTTCATCTGTTTTTGCCTCATGCTTTTTGAAGCTCTCTTGTTAGATGCTTGCACATTTAAATTGCTTTGTCTATTTGAAGAACGGACCTTCTCATATTATATAATGTTCCTCAATAATAATGATAATGATAATAATTCACTGTGTTTACCTTCTTGCCTCAAGTTAGGAGGGGCAAGAGGAGTAGTAAATGCCTACCATGGGCTCTAATTTCAGATTGTCCCCAAATCATCCTCCACACACTGGGAAATTCCCAAAATAAGATCTTGAAAACTGAATCCTCTCCTTTTAAATCAATGATTTCTGGTAACACACCAAACCTGCATCTTATATTCTGTGCTTGAAAGAGCATGTTTAACCCAGGGAAGAAGGTGGAGGGAGAAAGGCTGACCCTGGTCATGGTAGGGAGAGGAGAAATAGTCTGGATGCCGACAGCTGGGGCAGGTTGGCC
>NW_024075382.1:0-2457 GCF_014754425.2 Oryx dammah
TGGAAAAGACCCTGATGCTGGGAAAGATTGAAGGCGTGAGAAGAACGGGATGACAGAGGGTGAAATGGTTGGATGGCATCAGCGACTCAATGGACATGGGTTTGACCAACTCCGGGAGATGGTGGAGGACAGGGAAGCCTGGCGTGCTGCAGTCCACGGGGTCACAATGAGCTGGACACGAGTGAGGGACTGATGCTGAGGACCTTCTCAGTGACGATGACCAGTCCGGCATGTGATTCTGTTTAGATGACCAGAAGTGTGGGTGCCGGGGGTGGGTGTGACTCGCTGAGAGCTTGTTCGTGAGAGCTGGTGTGGAGCCTGTGGCCCGGATGGGTCCTGTGTGGCATCATCTTTGCAGCTTTTTCGGTTTGGAAGATCTGGGACACAGATTCCTTGCCTACTGGGAGCTCCTGTCCAGGAGACATCTCTGAACCTGGGTGGCAGGGTTGACAGATAAAATTCAGGATAGGTGGAGCCGGGATTTCTCATAGATGCTTCTGAAGAAAGGATGGCCCAGGGGTCCCATGGTGTGAATGCTTCTGAGCTCAGAGGACCGACGCCGTGCTGTTCCTCCTGCCGCCACACGATGTCGCTGCAGGACCCCGAGGTTCCAGCCCTCAGGCCTGCAGGCAGCGCACCCCAGGTGGAGGCAGGGCGTCCCCCTGAAATTACAGAGAGAAACGTGTGTATCCAGGTGAGACAGTGTGTTAACGTGTCCAGGGAACTCTCAGTCACTGCCCCTGGGTGGGCGCCCTCCCCAGGGCATGAGAGGACGTGGGTTTACTTGGGGGGCTTTAGAGTGAGCCTCCAACCCTGTGATGTTTTGCTTTCCTCTAGAGTCACCGAGTTCTGCAAAGTGGTCTCAGGCCTGAGCAGGTGAGGCGGGGGCTCCTGAAACCCTCCCGCTGAGCTGTCGGCACAGCAGGGGCCTCGCCCCTCCCTGATGCCCACCCTGCGATGACCAGCGTCTGAGCTGCCCAGGAGGAGGGTCTCCCTGTGAGGCAGAGATGCTCCTGTGTCCTCAGACGGCGCGTGTTAGTTCCTTCTCACCCTGTGACGCTGAGACCCAGGTAAGCTTCAGTGCACTTTGCTGCTCCGTGTCGGGGACCAGACCCGAAGGCCCGCGCTTAAGGGCTTCTGGTGTGTATGCGCCTCTTGGAATCCTGCTGGGCCTCTCCTCAGACAAGTCCACAACCTCCACGTCAACACACAGCTTTGCGTCGGATTCAGAGACTCCATATCAGACCTGATGTCCATCCATGGACTGCAGGCTCCACGTTAAGAGTTTCCTGGAAATGGAGGCCCCAGGGAAGAGGGAGAGAGTGGCATCACCCCTTCACGGTGCTGTGGGCGTCCCGGGGACTCGGTGCTGGATCATGTGGGTTTTCACTCCTCTGTCTCATGAAACCAGAATACACTGAGAGCCAGGGGCAGGGGCAGCAGTGCTGACCACTCGATCACAGGCTGTAGAGAGGGTCGCTCAGGAGAACATTCGTAACAGGAATTCTCATGCAATGAACAGAACGGGCAGAGGAGCAAGGGTTAGCGACCAGCATGATCCCCAGGCTGGTCTCTACTAAACCACTGGGCGCTGTCTAAGCCTGCGCTGAGGCAGGACCGTGGTGGACGGATAGACGCTGTTCCCTCCGAGCCACGCAGCCCGTTCCACAGACTCCTGAAGGCTCTGCGAGGAAATGAACAAACAATTCTGAAATGAAGTGGAAGCAGAAAGGTTCGGGGATCAGGACGAGGGGGATTCCCCCTCCAGGTGTGGGGCCTGGGTCCTGAGAGGCAGGGCTGGGTCAGGACAGGAGGTAAAGATGGGCCCAGCTGGCATCTGAGCCTCTGAAATCAGGCACAGTGATGGTGTCTGGTGGTACACGGGGCCTTTCTTATGTGTTGGGAGATGCTCCGAGTGTCCTTCAGACGTGCCTCACTGGTGCTCACGTCAGATCCTGGAGACGGGAGTAGCTCTCAGCCCCTTTTCGTGTGATGGGACCATGGCCCAACTAGTCAGGCACTCAGAGCCTGGACCACATAGGAGGAGGCTGGCAGGGCCTTGCTCCTGGGGAGGAAGGTCGGGGCTCTCCTGGTGTCCACAGCTCAGACCATCAGTAAGTAGGGTGGAGGCTTATGCTGGAGAACTAGGTACCAGAGGGAAGATGGAGTGGGTTCATACAAAGAAAGGTGACTGAATTTTCAAAAAAGTCATATTCAGCAAGTAAAGGAAAGACAGAAATTCTGTAGCACAGCATATACGTCAATTTCAAATAAAAACATCAAAAGATAGACTGCGTTTCCCAGATCTTCTTTCTTGTGGGAAATTGGGGAGATAGTGGAATCCAGGCCCTCCTTAACAGGGTGGCAGGGTGGGAATAACACAAACCAAGTCAGGGGAAAACAGTTTTCAAAAGAATTTTGTGACGCAGATTTGATAGGAATCTCCCGGTCCCCTTG
>NW_024075383.1:0-2457 GCF_014754425.2 Oryx dammah
GGGCTCAAATATGCGGTGCATGTCAAGGACGTCATAAACCAGGAAATCCACATAGGTGAGCTGCAGGAAGACAAAGCATGAATGCGCACCGAACTCTGAACCCGGGAAAAATGACAGCTATCCCGCCCCCAAAGCCGGCCAACTTACCTTGTCCCCTGCAAACCAAGGCCTCTTCCCCAGAAACTCTGAGAACAGCTTGATTTTTTCAGGGATCTCCTTCAAGAAACCGGGCTTCAGTTTCTCCTGAGACACAAAACAGCTGTCACCACCCTCACACACAGACTCCCCGGCAGAGAGCAGTCCTCCCAGGGCTGTGTCTGATCCCAGCTGTCAGGCGAGCAGTCATGTCCCTTGACTGTACACGAGCCAGGGCCCAGGGGCAATTCAACCCACCTGTGTTCACTAGACTCCTATGGGAACCATCTCCCATCTGTGAGAAGCAATGGGAAGGCAAAGGCAAAACACACTGTTGCTGGACCTGTCACCACTCAGCTCCAGACACTCGCCCTGGGTCAAACCAGCAGTGCTGTGAGACCTGGCGGAGCTTGGGCCTCAGACCTCAGGCTGATCAACACTAAAACGACTAGGAAAGAAGTCCTATGTTCCAGTGTAGGAGACTAGAATGGTGTGGACACCTGGGCAGTTTCTGGACAATTGGAGAGAACTGGAAGCTGAAAGGAAGGAGGGAGAGGAATAAAGTCTAACCCTGAGCTGCCCACTGGAAACATGTCCTGATCCCTGAGATGCCAAGAAGGAGGCTATGTAGTAAGGAGGAAATCATTCTGTTTATGAATTGAATTTCTATCCAAGGGAAGCTGGACTCCTCTTAAGATTAGAGGGAACTGAGTCAGAGTTTCCAAGGAAATGTCTTGGTGGATCACTAGCTCCAAGAAGATTAAAATCTAAAAGACCACTAGATGACATCCTGACAAGCACCCTCTCCACCTCAGTGGGAAGGACTCACAAAGTCAGGGCTGTAGCAGATCCTGGCCATGGCCAAGTGGACGTCCATAACTTGGTTCTCCAAAATGTCCATACGAATCATCTCCTCCTCTGTCTCCCCACCTGTGGCCACAAAACAGAGACTCACCCTCAACATCCCATTCCAGCCCAACCCAGGGCATAGCCACCGGTGTCCCTAAGCCCAACTGCAGCCCCACTCACACATGTTGTGCTTGCGAGCAATGTACCGAAGGATGGCGTTGCTCTGGGTGAGCTTGTGAGTCCCATCAATTAAGTAGGGCAGCTGGAAGAACAACAGGGTCTGGTTATTTGCGACACCAGACTCCCCTGTACCCCCTTCCATTGACCAAGGGCAGAGATGAAACCTGGCTTTCACAGAGCCTAAATACTATGGTGGGCACTAAATAATATGCTGCAAAATCGATGGATGAGCTGGGACACAGAGCATCATGGAAAGGCAGAAACAGAACCAGGAAGCTGAGAGAGCAGAAGGCACCTGTTTCTGAAACCTCTAAGCCAGGAAAGGAGATGGATGGAGACACTGTCCACTCCCCCTCCCAGCACCCCAATCCCTGCACCTACATTGGGGAAGTCCAGGCCCAGCCTGAGTTTTTCATTCAGCCACTGGCTTCTGTCATAGTCAGGAGCTGAGAAAAAGAAGATGCAGTGAAACAATTTCCCACAAATCCAACCCTCCTTCCCGGGGGACCTACCAAGGAGTCAGAGGCAAGACCCCCTGAACTGATGGATATGGATTCTGAACTGGATTCTGATCTCACATGGAGCTTTGGGGGAAAGCACATGTAGAAGGATTTGGAACCTCCCTGAGTTGAGGCTTACGGAGAGCTAATGCAAGCACTAAATGGAGCCCAAGGCTGCCACAGGGGCTCTCATGTCCTGCTTTGGAGGACAGCTGCACCCTTAAGGGGTTTGGGAAGGGGCAGGTCCCTTTTCCAGCTGGTGGAGTTTAAGGGATGGGAGCAACAAAGGCAGAACATGGGTTGCTTGGCAACAAATCAGCATGAGTTGAGCAGAAGTTACAATAGAAAAAGGATTTCATTACCATCTCCCATTGAGTACTGTCTCTCCTCATAGTTTGTGTCTGTGTACTCCAGGAGAAGGCGGATGGCATGGGCCAGCTGCGAGAGATGGAGGGACAGAGGGCAGACGTTAGTCTTGACTGCAAAACTCTCGCTGTTCCAGGTCACTTCCACAACTCCCACTCCCTCAACACCGTCACCTGCACCAGCGCCCCCCACGCCACACACACACATGCCAACACTCAGAGAAGATGATTTGGGCTGAGGGGAGAGGGGCTCCGCTGCAGCAAGTCCTGTGGAAGTTTCTGGTCTGAAATGGCTTCAGCTTTGCAGCATTTTCCCAGGAGGGCGCTGCATTTCCCCACCCGCCTCCACCTTCCCCGCCCTGAGGGACCCCCGCTCACCCCGCGGATGTCCCAGTAACCCAGGATCATGGGCATGGTGCAGGTTATGA
>NW_024075384.1:0-2457 GCF_014754425.2 Oryx dammah
AGGGCAGAGCGCACTGTGCGCTCTCCCCTTGCTCTCACTTCTGTGCTCAGTGGGAACCGTCTGTTACAAATTCTGCAGGAAGGGGTCAAGCCCCTGGTGAGGACTGTGGGCTCCAGGACACGAGCCTCTTCCCTCTGACGTGTCCCTCATTACTTTAATGAGTTGATGCCAGTGGTGCTTCTGGGTTCTCCATCTAAGCAGAATTTTCAGGACATTCCTGGAGGCTCAAGGGGGAACTACCCTCCCCCCTCCCCAGCTCAGAGACCTTGCCCAGCCCCACAGCTCAGGGAGTCTTCCTCTACCACCCAGAGAGCTCCCTGCAGACAGGGAAGAGACACCCTTCCTCAGTCTGGGGTTTACAGGTGTTTTCCTTTCGGGTGAGTTTGACTTACTTGACATAAAAGTGCATCAGTATTGTGTCGTTTTCTTCATCAAACTCAATGTAACGCATGAAAGCGTGGAATGGCGCACCCTCAGTGATCTTCTCTATGTTATTGGCTGCTGCGTAATAAGTCAACCATCTTCCTGTGAACTAAAAGTTAAATCCCCTTCACAGATCGTAGTCCATCTCTGTAAATTCTGCCCAACATCATCCCTCAGGAGTTTCCCTGCCCTTTCACTTAGCCGAAGTTACCTATCTTTACGAACACAGCCCTAGGGATAAAATCATGGGGAAACTCAGGGCAGATTAAGGAAATAATTGAGGTATTACTGAGATAGCTTGCACTATCTTGTCAAATGCAAGAGCCCTATTCCAACAGCTGTGTGATCTTTCTTCCATTTTACAAGAGTAGTGAACATGCATGAGAGCCAATGAATGGATGGTAGAGATGATACAGACATCACAAACAGCAGGTATAGAGCCCATGAATGGAGCAATTTTGAGTTGCAGGGAGGTGGCTAGACTTAGCGGTCCATATGACCAAACCTCGAAAGGGACACTCACATCGATACTCGCTAAGACTTCCTCCCAAGCTTAGACCACGTTCAAATGCCCCTGGTACCTGAGAGGCGTCTATCTGAGCATCACCTTGACTGGCAGCAAGCAGACCAAGGATAAGACTGCACAGCAGAGCCTTCATCTTGTTGACTCTCGTGGCCCTTCTTCTGTAGAAGCTGAGGGTGTCCCAGGGATTGGAGTGGATGCAAAATTGCTGCTGCTTTTATAGCCTGCATCTGCTGGCATGATACATCATGAGCCAATGGTTGTTCCTCATATGACCAGTTGCAACAGACGGCACCTTCAGGATCCTGGTTGGCAGAGCTACACTCCATCTCTGCTGGCATTCTGTCATTTTGATAATGAGATTGGTTTTAAGAGAAGCATACGTGGATGTGGGCATTTGACCTTTAAAGTAAGTGAGAAATTGCAGTGCATCCAACTTTGCAAGGGGAAAATTATTTATTTTCCTGTTTATCATGAGATCCAAAAATGAGATGAGCTGTCCAAGGTACATATGCCTCACTTCTGCATGGTTCTGTTAACATGGAGGAGATAGTATAACATTTATTTTGGAAAAGTAAAGGTTGACTGTGTGGTTTAGCCAAGGGAACATTACTTCCTAAGAGACCCTTGGAAAGAATCCTATTTTTCTGAGGTGGAAAACAGGTCAGCACAAAGCGTTTACCACCTTCTCCTGCCCCAATGTGGGCTTTTTCCTCCTAATTACTGAGGACCATCTGGTAAAATGCCACTTAAAGTCATCTGAAGAATGCACATCGGTAGTTTATTTTCAGTGATTTCTCTCCAGACAACCTTGTACCCATTTAATCTCTAATATAATATTTACTAACTCAGTTGTTTCTCCCAGTGAGCAAAAATACTGGACAGCAGTTCTTGCCACTTTTAGAATTCTGAATGGAAAAAATAATTTTTCTGACTCTAGGTCACTGAAACAGTGAGTCTTTTTTTTTAATCAAATGTAATTCATTTTCATCTTCATTCATGGGAATTTATCAAATAAACACATTAAAAGATTAGTTACGTTCTGAGTATAGAAAGGAAGAAACAATGAGATTCAGGGTTTCTGAGTCAGCTAAGTGAGAACTTCTCCTGGGAAAAATTGGAGCTCAGACTCTTTCATTTGGGTTGAAGTCAGACCTTTGAGGAGAGCTTGTCATCTCAAGGGTGTCCTCAGCTCATATCCTCAGGGGATCACTTTCCTTCATGTTCACGTGGACTGACAATAGTATCTATATCTTTTCCTTTTATTCTCTTTTATTCCAGTTGGAATATCATGCTATCTCTTTTGTTCATACATTCCTCTGTATATTATCCTGTCATATTTTCAGCTAGGAACTCTGTGTGATAGAAGGTTTTTATGTCTCAGAATATCCTGAAACCGTTTCCTGTCTTTGGTCTTTGATAAAGATACGAATTTTCCTTTTTGTTTGTTTGTTTGTTTGTTTGTTTCTCTTGGCTACACCACGCAGCATGCAGGTTCTTAGTTCTCCAAT
>NW_024075385.1:0-2457 GCF_014754425.2 Oryx dammah
AGGGCAGAGCGCACTGTGCGCTCTCCCCTTGCTCTCACTTCTGTGCTCAGTGGGAACCGTCTGTTACAAATTCTGCAGGAAGGGGTCAAGCCCCTGGTGAGGACTGTGGGCTCCAGGACACGAGCCTCTTCCCTCTGACGTGTCCCTCATTACTTTAATGAGTTGATGCCAGTGGTGCTTCTGGGTTCTCCATCTAAGCAGAATTTTCAGGACATTCCTGGAGGCTCAAGGGGGAACTACCCTCCCCCCTCCCCAGCTCAGAGAACTTGCCCAGCCCCACAGCTCAGGGAGTCTTCCTCTACCACCCAGAGAGCTCCCTGCAGACAGGGAAGAGACACCCTTCCTCAGTCTGGGGTTTACAGGTGTTTTCCTTTCGGGTGAGTTTGACTTACTTGACATAAAAGTGCATCAGTATTGTGTCGTTTTCTTCATCAAACTCAATGTAACGCATGAAAGCGTGGAATGGCGCACCCTCAGTGATCTTCTCTATGTTATTGGCTGCCGCGTAATAAGTCAACCATCTTCCTGTGAACTAAAAGTTAAATCCCCTTCACAGATCGTAGTCCATCTCTGTAAATTCTGCCCAACATCATCCCTCAGGAGTTTCCCTGCCCTTTCACTTAGCCGAAGTTACCTATCTTTACGAACACAGCCCTAGGGATAAAATCATGGGGAAACTCAGGGCAGATTAAGGAAATAATTGAGGTATTACTGAGATAGCTTGCACTATCTTGTCAAATGCAAGAGCCCTATTCCAACAGCTGTGTGATCTTTCTTCCATTTTACAAGAGTAGTGAACATGCATGAGAGCCAATGAATGGATGGTAGAGATGATACAGACATCACAAACAGCAGGTATAGAGCCCATGAATGGAGCAATTTTGAGTTGCAGGGAGGTGGCTAGACTTAGCGGTCCATATGACCAAACCTCGAAAGGGACACTCACATCGATACTCGCTAAGACTTCCTCCCAAGCTTAGACCACGTTCAAATGCCCCTGGTACCTGAGAGGCGTCTATCTGAGCATCACCTTGACTGGCAGCAAGCAGACCAAGGATAAGACTGCACAGCAGAGCCTTCATCTTGTTGACTCTCGTGGCCCTTCTTCTGTAGAAGCTGAGGGTGTCCCAGGGATTGGAGTGGATGCAAAATTGCTGCCGCTTTTATAGCCTGCATCTGCTGGCATGATACATCATGAGCCAATGGTTGTTCCTCATATGACCAGTTGCAACAGACGGCACCTTCAGGATCCTGGTTGGCAGAGCTACACTCCATCTCTGCTGGCATTCTGTCATTTTGATAATGAGATTGGTTTTAAGAGAAGCATACGTGGATGTGGGCATTTGACCTTTAAAGTAAGTGAGAAATTGCAGTGCATCCAACTTTGCAAGGGGAAAATTATTTATTTTCCTGTTTATCATGAGATCCAAAAATGAGATGAGCTGTCCAAGGTACATATGCCTCACTTCTGCATGGTTCTGTTAACATGGAGGAGATAGTATAACATTTATTTTGGAAAAGTAAAGGTTGACTGTGTGGTTTAGCCAAGGGAACATTACTTCCTAAGAGACCCTTGGAAAGAATCCTATTTTTCTGAGGTGGAGAACAGGTCAGCACAAAGCGTTTACCACCTTCTCCTGCCCCAATGTGGGCTTTTTCCTCCTAATTACTGAGGACCATCTGGTAAAATGCCACTTAAAGTCATCTGAAGAATGCACATCGGTAGTTTATTTTCAGTGATTTCTCTCCAGACAACCTTGTACCCATTTAATCTCTAATATAATATTTACTAACTCAGTTGTTTCTCCCAGTGAGCAAAAATACTGGACAGCAGTTCTTGCCACTTTTAGAATTCTGAATGGAAAAAATAATTTTTCTGACTCTAGGTCACTGAAACAGTGAGTCTTTTTTTTTAATCAAATGTAATTCATTTTCATCTTCATTCATGGGAATTTATCAAATAAACACATTAAAAGATTAGTTACGTTCTGAGTATAGAAAGGAAGAAACAATGAGATTCAGGGTTTCTGAGTCAGCTAAGTGAGAACTTCTCCTGGGAAAAATTGGAGCTCAGACTCTTTCATTTGGGTTGAAGTCAGACCTTTGAGGAGAGCTTGTCATCTCAAGGGTGTCCTCAGCTCATATCCTCAGGGGATCACTTTCCTTCATGTTCACGTGGACTGACAATAGTATCTATATCTTTTCCTTTTATTCTCTTTTATTCCAGTTGGAATATCATGCTATCTCTTTTGTTCATACATTCCTCTGTATATTATCCTGTCATATTTTCAGCTAGGAACTCTGTGTGATAGAAGGTTTTTATGTCTCAGAATATCCTGAAACCGTTTCCTGTCTTTGGTCTTTGATAAAGATACGAATTTTCCTTTTTGTTTGTTTGTTTGTTTGTTTGTTTCTCTTGGCTACACCACGCAGCATGCAGGTTCTTAGTTCTCCAAT
>NW_024075386.1:0-2455 GCF_014754425.2 Oryx dammah
TTCACAGTCCAACTCTCACATCCATACATGACCACTGGAAAAACCATAGCCTTGACTAGATGGACCTTTGCTGGCAAAGTAATGTCTCTGCTTTTCAACATGCTATCTAGGTTGGTCATAACTTTTCTTCCAAGGACTAAGTTCCTTTTAATTTCATGGCTGCAGTCACCATCTGCAGTGATTTTGGAGCCCCCCAAAATAAAGTCTGTCACTGTTTCCACTATTTCCCCATCTATTTCTCATGAAGTGATGGGACCAGATGCCATGATCTTCGTTTTTTGAATGTTGAGCTTTAAGCCAACTTTTTCACTCTCCACTTTCACTTTCATCAAAAGGTTTTTTAGTTCCTCTTCACTTTCTGCCATAAGGGTGATTGATATTTCTCCCGGCAATCTTGATTCCAGCTTGTGTTTCTTCCAGTCCAGCGTTTCTCATGATGTACTCTGCATAGAAGTTAAATCAGCAGGGTGACAATATACAGCCTTGACGTACTCCTTTTCCTATTTGGAACCAGTCTGTTGTTTCATGTCCAGTTCTAACTGTTGCTTCCTGACCTGCATATAGGTGTCTCAAGAGGCAGGTCAGGTGGTCTGGTATTCCCATCTCTTTCAGAATTTTCCACAGTTTATTGTGATCCACACAGTCAAAGGCTTTGGCATAGTCAAGAAAGCAGAAATCGATGTTTTTCTGGAACTCTCTTGCTTTTTCCATGATCCAGCGGATGTTGGCAATTTGATCTCTGGTTCCTCTGCCTTTTCTAAAACCAGCTTGAACATCTAGAAGTTCACGGTTCATGTATTGCTTAAGCCTGGCTTGGAGAATTTTGAGCATCACTTTACTGGCGTGTGAGATGAGTGCAATTGTGTGGTAGTTAATTAATTCCATAGATAACTGCAGATTAACTAAACCTGTGTGCCACAGCTACTGCACCTACACTCTACAGCCTGTAGAGGTCACCATAATGAGAAGTTCATGCACTGCAAGGAAGCTTGCCACAAACAGAGAAAGCTTGCACGCAGCAACAAAGACCTAGTGCAGCTTAAAAAAGGACGTAATGGGAGACAAATCGATCTCTGTTCCTGGGAGCCCCAAAGGCCCTGCTTGGCATCAGAAGTGCAGAATCTTAACTACTGGGCCACCAGGGAAGTCCTATGTGTGGATTTTTGACAGCGCTGAAAGTGGTGTTGTTCAGTCACCCAGTCGTGTCCAACTCTTCGCAACCCCAGCACTCTAAGCTTCTCTGTCCTGAACGATCTCCTGGAGTTTGCTAAAACTCATGTCCATTGAGTCGATGATGCCGTCCAACCATCTCATCATCTGTTGCCCCCTTTTTCTCCTGCCCTCAGTCTTTCCCAGTGTCAGGGTCTTTTCAAACAGTCGACTCTTCACATGAGGTGGCCAAAGTATTGGAGCTTCAGCTTCAGGATTAGTCTTTCTGATGAATATTCAGGGTTGATTTCCTTTAGAATTGACTCGTTTGATCTCCTTGATGTCCAAGTGACTCTCAAGAGTCTTCTCCAGCACCACAGCTTAAAAACATCAATTCTTCCACGCTCAGTGGGCCACACGACAGGCCAATAAATCCCAAGTGTGGAGACAAGGAATATGGCTTTATTGGGAAAGCTGGCTGACCAAGAACATGGCATACTAATGTCTAATAACCATTTCACCTGGGGTCTGGATGCCAGGTTCTTCTATAGAACAGAGAAGTAGAGAAGGTGAGGAAGTCAAGTAAAAAAGCTATTTATCTTGCAAAACAGGAGGGGATGTGTTAAATTTCTCCTTTTCTGCAGTCATTCAAAACAAAGGTAGGCTATGTCAGATTGTATCTCTGTGAGTTGAACAAAGACACCTTAATAGTCCGGGAGAGGGCAGCTTTCCTTGAGGAAGGCAATTGTGTATGATTAACTGGACATGGAACAACAGACTGGTTCCAAATAGGAAAAGGAGTACGTCAAGGCTGTATATTGTCACCCTGCTTATTTAACTTATATGCAGAGTACACCATGAGAAACGCTGGACTGGAAGAAACACAAGCTGGAATCAAGATTGCTGGGAGAAATATCAATCACCTCAGATATGCAGATGACACCACCCTTATGGCAGAAAGTAAAGAGGAACTCAAAAGCCTCTTGATGAAAGTGAAAGAGGAGAGTGAAAAAGTTGGCTTAAAGCTCAACATTCAAAAAACGAAGATCATGGCATCCGGTCCCATCACTTCATGGGAAATAGATGGGGAAACAGTGTCAGACTTTATTTTGGGGGGCTCCAAAATCACTGCAGATGGTGACTGCAGCCATGAAATTAAAAGATGCTTACTCCTTGGAAGAAAAGTTATGACCAACCTAGATAGCATATTCAAAAGCAGAGACATTACTTTGCCTACTAAGGTCTGTCTAGTCAAGGCAATGGTTTTTCCAGTGGTCATGTATGGATGTGAGAGTTGGACTGTGAA
>NW_024075387.1:0-2454 GCF_014754425.2 Oryx dammah
GTTGTCTCCTGCCATGCCATCCAGTGGAGAGAATCCAACCTCTGAACTGGGCTGTCATGAAGACCAAAGCAGGCAAAGTCAGTCAGGCTCTAATGCTAAGCATGAGACTGGCATAGAGAAGAGCCCAGCAATGGCTACGTGAAGAATGACAAGGGTAAATTGTGATTTTTGCACAGGTTGACAATCAGGAGCATCAACATCGGGAATATCGCATTCCAAGGGACTTCTGGAGGCCCAAGCAGTAGTCTGAGTATCCCCATCACTGCTAAGGTCACCCTGACCCTGTGAGTATTGGTTAGAATCTGAGGTTTGAGAGATGCAGTGCGGTATGCCAATAGATCTCCAATATGGCATCAGGTACCTTTCCGTGCTTCTGACTTGGTCTCCCAATCTGTAAAATAAGGAGACCTTTCCAGGTCTAAGGTTTCCTTGGTGGCTCCGTATGGTAAAGAATCTGCCTGCAACATGGAAGACCTGGGTTCAATCCCTGGGTTGGAAGGGTCCTTTTGAGAAGGAAATGGCTACCCACTCCAGCATTCTTGGGCTTCCCTCGTGGCCAGAGGGTGGATCCCCTGGAAAAAAGAGTGGCCACCAAGTCCAATATTCTTTCCTGGAGAATTCCATGGACAGAGGAGCCTGGTGGGTTATGGTCCATGGGCTTGCAAAGAGTCAAACACACCTGAAATCTTAACATTTAAAATGTTCTAAGAAACACGGGCCATAACCAATCTTTTTGTTAAAAAATCCTCCATGAAATATATGTCCAAAATCATCATGCTTATCTAACTATAAAACTTGAAAGCTGTGGAGATCGAACATTTATACCCTTTGATAAAGTTGCCTGCAGCATCACTTTGTCCCTTAAGATTCTCTTTAAATGACAGTGACCCGTACGAGCCACATAGTATTGTCAGTATGTAATGAAGAGCATATGCAATTCTATGGAAACTATAATTTTTAAGTGCTTTAATTACTTTAAAGATATAAAGAGATAAAATGAAGATGTGTAGAAGAGTCTTTATCAATTAAATGCACTATGATTTCATCATTTATTAGCTATGAGATCTTGGAGGATAGTTACTTAACCTCTCTATACCAAGTGTTTCCACATTCTGAAAATAGAGATAGTAATTTTCTGTCATGGTAGTGCAATCATGATTAAATGAATTAATCCAGTTAAAATATTTTTGTTTGAAATACCTAACACAGAATTGGTGCTAAAGAAATGTTGACTTATGTTTATTTTAATCATCAATGTCATACTGCTTAGAAATTTGACATGACAGAAACCCTTGTGGCCAGGAGAAGAAAAACCTCATAGAAGAATGTAGATTCTGTAAAGAATACAGACAATATTGACATTGTCCATAGACACCCCATCTTATGTCTACAGAGAAGGGGACTCAAGTGAGCAACAAGAAAGGATTTCTCCACCTCTGTTAACCGTGAATCTTATTCCCTACAGGCCTCTGTTGGGTGCGGTTGTTGACCTGACCCTCCACTTTGTCCTACAGACAAGCATCAGCTTTAAAATTCATGAAACTGGTACCTTAATGGTGGTCATAGGACAATGCACCTACAGACCTGCCAGGATATCTCTCCCCTTCGTGAAAAGGTCAGGCCCAGATATCTCAGCAGAGCGGGACTCCCTGAGGGGTTGGAATCCCTAATTTCAGCCCTATTCCTATATCTGGGAGGGAGCAGAATTAAAAAGTGGTGAAACTCTGGAGACAAGCTAGCTTTGCCACTGACTTATGGTTTTATCATCATTTTAGCTCTAGGATCTCCAGTGTTTATTCTGAAACTGAGGATGGTAGTGATCCTTAATTCATAGGCTACTGTGTTGACCAAATGAGAAAATACAAGGGTTTAGCATGCAACCTGGCACTATGCTCTCAGTAATAGTAATATCCATGTTGACTGTCTGTCTCTCGGTTCTTCCCCTAACTGAGGAGGAGTGTTGACCTCTCCAGCCATAACTGTGAATTTGCATATTTCACCTTTCAACTTCATCTGTTTTTGCCTCATGCTTTTTGAAGCTCTCTTGTTAGATGCTTGCACATTTAAATTGCTTTGTCTATTTGAAGAACTGACCTTCTCATATTATATAATGTTCCTCAATAATAATGATAATGATAATAATTCACTGTGTTTACCTTCTTGCCTCAAGTTAGGAGGGGCAAGAGGAGTAGTAAATGCCTACCATGGGCTCTAATTTCAGATTGTCCCCAAATCATCCTCCACACACTGGGAAATTCCCAAAATAAGATCTTGAAAACTGAATCCTCTCCTTAAATCACTGATTTCTGGTAACACACCAAACCTGCATCTTATATTCTGTGCTTGAAAGAGCATGTTTAACCCAGGGAAGAAGGTGGAGGGAGAAAGGCTGACTCTGGTCATGGTTGGGAGAGGAGAAATAGTCTGGATGCCGACAGCTGGGGCAGGTTGGCC
>NW_024075388.1:0-2453 GCF_014754425.2 Oryx dammah
GCTTGTACCCACCACCAGTCAATGAAAGGGAATGCAGACGGGCACATGCTCAAGGCTGAGTGACAATTATAAGTTTGTCTAACAGCCGGCTGTGTTCTTTATGTCTTCCCATAATCCTGTCTGTGAGATGTAGAATATTCACGAGTCCTTAATGGTCTCCTAACTGCCTCAGGTTACCAGGAGAAACCCCTGTGGTCTTTATGTATCCACGGTGTGCCTAGGGCGCATGTGCAGGAGTTGAAAAGTCTCTGTGATTATTTTGTAATATATCTATGTGCTCTCGTGGATGTGTCTGGGATGGAGTTTAGAGATGAGCTTACATCCCTTTCAGCCAGGCCTCCTTTCAAGTTGCTTATGTTGAACTTCCTGCATAACAGTCCCCCTCAAGTGTATGGACCCCAATTCATTGGGGAAATGGGTGTCATTCACTCTGGCTACTTCCTGCAGAGTTGGTGCAGTGAGGGGCCTTGGGTGTCCATCGCTTGCTAGCTGTCAATGAGGAAGGCCAGTAAGGGCTGCTGATGTCTATCCAAGGGGGAGTGGCTTGAGGAAGTCATCAGAGGGGTCAGGGCTTGATATCCGTGTTGTAATATAAGTGGAGCCTGTATTTTGTTGATCTGCTGCTGCTGCTGCTGCTGCTGCTGCTGCTGCTAAGTTGCATCAGTCGTGTCCGACTCTGTGCGCCCCCACAGACGGTAGCCCACCAGGCTCCTCTGTCCCTGGGATTCTCCAGGCAAGAATACTGGAGTGGGTTGCCATTTCCTTCTCCATTGTTGAGCTGAGAAGAAGTAAGTTAAGTAAGTTGAGGAGAAGGGGAGCAAACTGAATTTTAGGCCAGACGCATGGTAGGACTGTATCCTTGATTGACTGAAACCAGGTTGCTGTGGTGACCTTGTCCAGGATTTGATTCGTTTTGAGTAAGTTTTTGGTGCTCAGTCCTGACCTATTGATATAAGTGAGCTTTCTAAGAATTGGCTTAGAGCATATCACAGCTAGTATTACTGAGCGTGCCGCAGGTGCCGCAGGTGAGGCTGGTCCCGCACGTGGCGTGGAGGTCACCGGCGTGATCGGCAGATCGGGTGCTGCTGGCATCGCGGGGCCTGAGCTGTGGGTGACGGTCCTCGCCTCCGGGCCGGGTGGGGGAGTGGCAGGCTCTCTGTTCTTCTCCCTTGACTCCTGGTTCTCCTGGTGCTGAATGGTCTCGGAAAGCCATTTGGGAATCAGCATGGACTCTTCAGGGCTGGCGGGAGGCGTATGTTCTTGGCTGCTGAGATCAGAGGTAACGGCCAGGCTCACAATGATGGTGCGGGCCCTCACCTTGGGTTCATTCACATGCATGCTGTCACTACCACTGAGGACTTCTAAGCCCTGGATCTGGTCCCTCCACCAGCCCAATATCATCTCCACTCTTTCTGGTATAGAATATATCAGTTGGGGAGACCTGTCTACCCCCTTGGAGGCCAAAGGGCGCAGGATGTAGGCAGAGGTCCGAGGCCCAGGAGGTATGGGTGGGAGTGCTCTTCACAGGCTGGCGGGAGTGGCGCCTCCTGGCCCATGTTCACCCATGGATGCTGCCCACATCATCTAAAGCGCCTCTGTTGGTGGGATGAGCGTTACATTGTTTCTAGTAAGTCTGGAATCTCATAGGATATTTGGGTACATGGTACAACCCTCTAAGCACACGCTACCGCTCTCCCAAAAGTCTTGTCCCTGAAGGGGAGGGATCCATTTCCCATGGTGTACAGGACGACGCCAAGGCTCCACACATCGTCCTCTGGGCCTGTGTTTGGCATCCCCAGGAAGAGTTCTGGGGCCATGAACGCAGAAAGTGTCTAGGTTATTTCCTGAGTGCCGCTGGTTGCTGAGACCGAAGTCTGAAATTTTTATGTTGTGTTTGGCCTCAAAGAGGAGGTTGCCCAGCTTCACAGTGTTCGGGTGGTTTACTACTTTTAGGCATCAACCTCTCGAAAGTGTTAATTGCGGCTGGAGACGCTCTGTTTTGTTACTGGCCTTGATGGCTACCTCTCCCCTGGTCAGAACATGCCGGGCCAACTTCACTTTGGAAAAGTGGCCTTTACCTATTGTGTGAGGGATCTCTATAGTGCTTAATACGAGCAATGTGTTAGCGGAGATGGCCACGAAGTCCTGCATCCCTAACTATACTACCAGCCCTCACTAAGAGTGCTAACTGTACTAACAGTGATGAGGATGCTAACAAGACTATAGAACTGTCAGGTTGGCTTATTTCTTTTTCTCTTGTTTTGTCGCAACAAAATTTTGGAGTGATGGACCAAAAGGTGTGGAACAGCAGACAAGTTACAGCTCAGTTCAACTCAAGCAGACAGATCTCTTATTAGTCCAGTAGCCCCAAAGGAGTCCTCCTCGCCCTGTTGACCCTCTTGGCTTCCCCTTTTTACATCTCCTTTTGATTATGCCCAGGTGAAATAGGGCTT